>NC_061066.1:8520459-8665459 GCF_021917145.1 Hypomesus transpacificus
CTAATGCTACTCTGATCTATTTGGTTTGTGAGCACTTAATATCTTCTGACCCCCCCCCCCCCCCCCTCACACCCCCACAAGCCCCTTCCCGCTCCCCCGCCCCCCACCCACAGCCAATTCAAACTCACTTTTATTCATATATTTCATACTGCTAAACGATCTTCCTTCTACCTTTCTGTGGGATGGATTAAAGACAAGTGCATCATGGGTAATGGAGGTCATCAGCTCTTCTTGAACACTTTCTCTCCTCTCTCTTCTCTATTCCTGCCTTTATGTTTCTGCGTTTTAGAGCGTTTTGCAGGAAGAAGTGAGAATTAGAGGCTGTTTGGAACGCTATCAAGGGTCATTAGTGGAGCACTACCAAGACAGTCGGAGCTCTTTCAAGTGCAGTGGATGAGAACGTGGGTAGATTTGGGTGGAAGTGAACTGCGTCCACAGAAACACTCAACTAGACTTACGTATCAGCGTGTTGATGCAATTATCGACAGAATGCCTGGCAGCATCGGAGGAATCTTATTTAATTAATCTCAACGGTTGAATTACTAAAGGAATTCTTGTTGTGAAAGACACGCTATTGTAGAGGAACAATGCTGGAATTTGGGCAATTGGCACTGTTCCTAATAAGGAGTGGACTGGAATAATCGCATTGTATTTCAACATGAATATAACAGGAAGGTCCAAATATGGTATAGTACAATACAAAAATATGTATATGTAATTTCTAAAAACATCCTTGTGATAACACATACTTGACAACCAGACAATGAGTCAAGACAACTGTTTTCACAACAGTGTAAACAGCTGCTTGATTGTTTACCTATGCTCTCACTAATCTCATTAAAGCCCTTGTTTCCAGGGCTGGAGAGGTAAACGTGTCCCAGGCCGAGGCGTCCCAGACCTGCCTGGTCCACAGCTGCTCCCAGACACAGACCAGCCCTCACAGCCAGACTCCGGGAGGACAAGGAAACAGTGCCATCAAGTGACATTTCTGAGGACTCCTCGAATCCTCCGACAGATCGGTGAACCCCCCCCCCCCCACCACCAGCACCCCACCCCAGGACTCAGACACACACCTCCTCTCGCTGCTACGGACACACGCTCCAAACGCCGGGGCGCAGCATGGCTCTTTGTAACGCCACCTGAAGGCTGAGGGGGAAACAGGAAACATCTAGTCTGTTGTGAGGAGGGCCTCGCAGGAGCAGGGTCCGGGAGGACATGGGTTATTCATCGGGGCGACGTGCTCCTGGCGGTTGATCCAGTTGAATGAAACCAGAGGAACAAAGAGAATGGCAGAAACACTCCGGCAGGAGAGCTGCCACAGAGGCGTAACCAGGGCAGGAAGTGAAGCGGCTAAGAGCAACAAGACTGAGTACTGAGAGTTACAGTGGAGCAGGGCTTAGATAATAGGACATAATGGACAATTAGCTGTGGGTAGTGGTGATGATTGTGCTGAATGAAAGACCCCACTCCAACATGTTCACTCCTGGGATGAGCAGGCTCTGCCCCTTCACCCCCCTTCACCCCCCCCGCCCCCGCCCCCGCCCCCCAGGAGATCAACACATCACATTAACAAACATGGCACTCCTTCAAAAAAAACGTGCAACAAACTGGCACAGTTCGCGGTTCAGCCTACATCACCCTTGCGCAGGACAATACACGCACACTGCAACCACAACCCACGTCCATAGTCTCATGTCCCTTTTCCCCGTGCAAACACACACCTAAGAGCGTAGCACGCACATTCTCACTCCCTCGGAGTGGTGAAAAAGAAAGATAGGGGGGGGTAACATTTGCATAATTAAACCTATATGAAAGCTAATTAGGTAAATAAATGAGAGAGTTCCGCCTGTGTGTATCACTGAGTCTGTGTTCCTGTCCCAAGCTCAGAAGAGATCCAGCTTCCCCCTTCCAGCGCTGGGTAAACCTATTGATCTGTGAAACACAGGGACTCAGGGGAGATGATTCACTTAATATTATACATCTCATGATGAGATGAATAACGATTATACCATTTGGTAATTAAGCGTCTTACAAACCATTTAACTGACTGCGCGTCAGAAAGGGTCGCTGGAGGTCGGCGTGATTGTTTTTCATTTTCGCTCGGCGCCAAAGAAAGAGAAAGCAAGTGTGTGTGTATGTAGGGGGGGGGGGGGGCGAAGGGGGGGGGGGGGGGGTACTGATCATTAATGCTGTCAAGACTCTATATGAAGGGAAAACAATTTGCAGGGAAAAAAAATACGAAAAAGCCAGACAAACAACTCACCTTCATAGGAATCTGAAGGGATTATATATTTAGAAATCTCATTATCTCACTTAAGACATGTTTCACCGGCACGAGTGAGAGAAAAATAAAGCAGGCAGATGTAAATATGAGAGTAGGGAAAAGGAGGGGGGTGATGTGTGTGCGTGGGGGGAGGGGGGGGAGGGCAGAGGGATGTGACTCACATACGGTAGAGACTCTACTTACCTGCCACTATGTAATAGTCTGTCTGATCCACGCAAAGGTGTATTAAACACACATGCGGAGAGCCAATTTGCTGTCAACATTCTCTTCCTAATCCCTACTTACAGACAATAATTACCCTGCGTTGCAGTGTCAGTTTGTTGTTGTGCAGACAGCCATATACACAGGATTATCTTTCTCTAATGCTGGGACCATACGTTCCTCTGCTCCAGCTCTGCAGACACACTTACCAGGCCCAGCCACCACAGGGGAGGCCACGGGATTCAAGGGCACAGAATGAGTTCAAGGGTTACCAAATATGTTACGCATACACCCAGATGCACACGCTCACACGCAAGAGCACACACACACACATTCACACGCACGCACACACACGTGTCAAATGAACCTTTTTCCCTTTCAACCTTATCCTCAATGCCGCTAACAATAGCTTTCTTCTCAGGTTGGCTCCAGAGCATTCATGTAGCATTTACTGACAAAAGGAACAGAGCCATTCTTCAGCTCCTTATTGAATGATAGGTAGTAAACACAGTCATTGCGGAGTCGGGCTGGATTAAAGCCTCCTCCAGCCATTGAGCAGAACAGAGGGAACAAAAGTAAAATGGAGGCCAGTATCACACAGGTCCAATGTCTGCAATGATGAATACACGTGAGATTATGAGACCCATTCCATCATTTACATAATGTAAAACTCGTATTCTCCCGCCCCCCCCCGCCCCCTTTCCCCACTGACTATTCACGAAATAAATGAGAAAACTATCGTGGCGCAGAAAATGTTTGACAAAAGGCAGAGAGGGACTGAATTCCGAATGACCTCGCGTCTACGACAATGTGCTGGCCGTCTGAGCGCAGTCATGAGCAATGGAGTGAGTAGGACCTGGAAGAATATTTATTATTGAGCATAAAGCTAATGTATTACCATGTCACCTATACCACTTCAGCCCTGCAAAAAGGAATCAGGGGGAACACAAAGGAGTTTTACATAATTCTCCCCGAAAACATGAAAGCCTGGGCTCTTTATAACGCTGTTCGGAGCCATGCGTCTGTCGCCATCTGTGAGGACCCAACACAATGACCGTTCTGTAAAGGACTGCTTCAACTTGTAGTGACAAGAACTTGCTTCCCAGATTCCCCCTAATACAGTGACTGTTACTCCACATAAAGTGTAGAACTATTAGAAAGTGAAAGGAGTAAAGCGACGCCTGGAGCTTCTAAGTCAAGACAGAAAGAAAAGAGTCGAACAAATGATGGGGATTTTTTTTTTGGCTGCGTTTGCCCCCAGGCAGTTTGACTGGGGTCACTAGTTGAGCGTTCTGTAATGGAAAATGACCGTATTTACGCTCAATAAGATTTTTAAGAGACGATTGAGAGTATCTGCATTAGTCATTTGGTCTGGGATGGTTTCCGACCACGGATCAACAACATGCAAATACATACACACTTTGAGGAATCGTTTCCATACTAACCATTACGAACCATTTCGATATTCTGTCATAGTATTGTCATTGTTTCCGAGAGATTCACAAGAGAGTCCTGGATAGAAACACCTATGCTGTACACGAACCCTGAACAGAGAGAATGACACGAGGAATGTATATCTGTCTATATACAGTATATATGGGTGGTATTCCATAGAAAACCTTTAAATCAAAATGTGCTTTCTGCACAGCCTCTTTAAAAACATTGGGCTTGTGAAATTCCTGAGCCATAGAAAATATCGCTACCCTCCTCTCTCTCTCCCACACCTTCAGATCACCCACTCTCCTGTCCTTCTCCACATCTCTACAAACCAATAAGAGTGTGTGTGTGTGTGTGTTTTACCTGCCAGATCATTCCAATCTATTCCAGAGAATTCTCATACGGCAACCTTTTTTTATTTACTTTATCTTCAATAAAATGGTTCAGTGAGCATTAGCAACTTTGAGACACGAGTTTCAATCAGTCCTCTGGCAGTGGCGTCAGTCTGCGTTAAAGCCAGAGTCAGTGTGTGTGTGTGTGTGTGTGTGGGTGTGTGTGTGTGTGCTCCACCAGGTGCAACTGAGAGCCCAGCGCCTCAGACAAGAGGGCTGATCGTTGAGCAGCAGAGTGACTGAGGAAGCTCCAAAAACTGAAGGATGGACTGAGAAAGATAGAGAGAGAAAGAGAGAAAAATAGAAATAGAGAGGGAGAGAGAGAGAGAGAGAGACAGAGAGAGAGAGAGAGAGAGAGAGAGAGAGAGAGAGAGAGAGAGAGAGAGAGAGAGAGTGATGTGGGTGGTAACATGAGTGGGCAGGTGGGTGTAAGAAAGGGAAGATACAGTAAAAGAAAGAAAGAAAAACTACACAAGAGAAAGAGGGAGAGAGAGGGAGTGAGAGAAAGAGAGGCCAACAAAGAGAGAGAGGGAGAGAAAGAGAGGGAAGGAGAGAAAGAGAGGGAGGGAAAGGGAGAGAGAGGTTGAAAGAGAAAGAGCGGTAGAGGAAGAGGTAGTCGTCTCCCTTGGCAGAGCAGGGCAGGTCTTGTACAATAAACACAGGTGTGCAGCTCTGCAGCCCAGCATGTTCTCAGACTGACTGACAGACAGACAGGTGAAAGCTCTCACTGACCGCTAGCTTTATGTTACATGACATGAAAAGTGGAACTAAACTGACGGAGAGAGTAGCTGAGAGACTAGGAGAGCGAGGAAAGTTGCAAAGCAAAACCGCGCACACACACACACACACAGACACACACGCAAACACACACTCGCAAACTCACACTTCCATTTCCCTTCACAGGTGAGTGGGACCAACACATACCCTGGTCTCACTTAGAAAGAGAGAGAGGGAGAGAGACAGAGAGAGAAAGGGAAAGAGAGAGAGGGAGAGAGACAGAGAGAGAAAGGGAAAGAGAGAGAAAGGTATAGCAGCAGAACAATATGCAGACTGAATCTTTTCCACATGACAAGCCTCAGGCTGTTTTTGTCAACTGCACTGTGAGCAGCAGAGAGTCAGGTAGTGTGACCACATGATTGCCCAGCAGGCACCTCCAGAGAGGGGGCCGGGGCTGGGGGACGGGGGACAAGGGGGGGGGGACGGGGACGGGGGGGATGGAGAGCACCGCAGCACGCATGATGAGGTGTAATCAGAAACCCCATTCAGTGGGCAGTGGAGTTTGTCAACATACACACATCCACATTCCACTGTCTGTCAGCCCTCTGACCCAAATCGAGTATGTTACACTTGTGTTTGTGTGTGTGGATGTGTGTGAGTGTGTGAGTGATCGTGTGTGAGTGTGTGTGTGTGTGTGGGTGTGTGTGAGAGAGAGTTTACGTGTGTTGGATGCTCTCGGACTATTTCCGTCAAACTAGGTAGCTCTTGTCACTGTCTAGGCTTGTGGTTTGTGGTCTGGAAGTCAAATTCCAAACTCTTGTAGTATTTCCCCTCTGTGTATTCCTTTTCAAGCCACGATCAAATGAGCATAATGAACAAAGGACTTGGCTTGTTGCCTGCGTAGTAAAAGGTTTTTCAGTGGCTGTGACTGGGTCTGATTTGAAGCTTTCACTTGTGGGGAAAGGAGAAGAGCTTGGGTGAAAGTATTATCTCAAGGTGGAATCTGAAAAATGTCAGGGCCAAGACACAGTGGCATGGTGATAACATGATTTATCAACGTCTTAATATCCTATAAACTATTTCAATGTGTTACCCTTTGGATTGTTGACGTATGACATCCAAATTAAAGATGTGAGGATGCAGTGGAGTGTTCGTATATAATTGCTCTATTTGGATTAGTGTGAAAAAAAGTTCTCATAATATACAAAATGGGGAACTGAACTAATTTAATCTAATTTACATTTATATGAACCTTCTTTGTTGCCAATTATTCTAATAATCTTAGAGACTTACAACTCCACAGGAGGCTAAAATCCCAGCTACTCTATTGCTTCAAAAGCTTAAAATAAAAATCAATGTTTCTAAGAAACCAATAACTGCTAATGACGAATGTATTCCATGACATCATTCACACAATGTGTTCACTTGCAAATCCAACTTTAACACACCACCACACACTCAAATACGCACACACTCAATGACAAACACCGACACACAACACACGTCAGACACAGTTCATCCAAAGAGCAGAGAAAATTCACATTGTTTGACAACTGTAGAATCAGGCAGGGAAAGCACACAGTTTCCTACACTATTGCTACTTTATCGTCATGATAAATACATCGCACTCCACAATCCTAATCTTCGTTCATGCTCGTCTTGTTATACATTTTTGGTTCGTTAAATAAACAGGCGGAACTGACTTTGTGTGCACTTTCCAAAACCTGTGTATCACCGTGGAGATGCAGCCACACACAAGTTCAAACCGCGGAGACGATCAACATTTTTCAACTTTCCAAAAGAACGTGTTACTACTCTGTGAGACCAATTCATTGGACACGATCACCTGCAACTGAAGCGACTCATAACTCTCCCCACCTGAAACAACGAGTTCAAACCCATGTCAGGCATCTCTGATGTCGTGCCTTCAGAAGGGTTCTCTTTCACAATAATCTCAGGCACTTGGAACCGTGCCAGTGGCCTGCTTCCGCACCCAAGATTTCTCCAATTAACTCGGAGGGAAAGAATAACACGTGAAACTCTAGATCCACCCTTTTATGAAAATTTAAAAAGATTGTGCGTAAACTATTTGCAATCAGTCATGTCACGAGCAGTTAGGAGTCGAGGCCAATGTGTGTCTAATGAGTAGATGCTTTGCCCGAGGGCTGCAGATATTAAAACCACAAGCCCTTGCCTGCTCCTTGTCTGTTGCTGCCTGTGTTCAAAATCACGTCACAAAATTACATGGCACTGAGCGCTGTTTGTGGCTAGCTTGTGATCCTTGCAAGCAGTAGATTACTGTAATGTGTTCTGATTAAAAGACAAACTACAGGCTGCCACCCATCCACTTTCCGTAGCTAACAAACAGTATGATGGTGTGGTATTTTCAGACTCTCAGAGAGATTACCACTAACTGAGTGCCTGACTGACATGTAGAAGGGGGGGTGGTGTCCGTTCTGCAGAGCGTGTCCATTCATACTGTTGATTAGCATAGCTAGCTTTCTGGATCAATAAGCTCATTGAGCCTTCCCCATCACGACTGATGGAAGCTTTGGGTTGGCTTGACCATGCCTCCCATTGTGACAGTTCTCTCATAGCAACTGTCCAGTCCAGACAAACACTCAGATCTTCTTTCTACCTTACCTTCTCGTTTTTCCTGTCGCTTCATTATTCCTTTATACAAAGCAGGGTCTCAGAAGACCACTATGGCTACTTCTATAAACAAAGTGAATCTGGAAAGAAAATAATGTAGATGTAAAAAAAGAAAAACTATAAGCTCCCAGAAAGGGTCTGGATTGAATCCAGTTAAAGTTTGAGGTATTAAAACATCTCAGAGCTGTTAGACTTCTGTGACTGAGCGGGGATAGGTTACACATGGCGTGTTTGCCTGTGTGAAGGACAAGCTCAAGGTTGGGAATATATGTATCAGGTGCGAATTATATTCTCTCTGTGGAAGTAAGTACATTTCCAGAATCTATTTAAACGCGAACCCAGCTCCTAATCCGCCCAGAGATCAGTGAAGAGAGGAACTAGGTCCTTCCACTCTTGCTCCAATTTGCTCACAGCACGACAGTATGAGACCCCAAACCAAACCTCATTAAACTGAAATATGGAAACTTGGGAAAGTTCCAGAACTTCCAACTTTCCAAGTGGGAAGACAAAACAGCGGACCATAAAGAGGGGGAGCGAGGGGAGGAGGGCGAGCAAAGGCAGATCCTTGGGACCGAGTGAGTAAGAAAGTGAACCTTTGATGAGAAGGACTTTTTTTTTGTTAAGAGAGGGGCTTAAATTTAAAATATTCTGGGTGGTGGAGAATAGGGGATTGACCATTGCCCTGATCCCAGTCACACACAGGGGCGCTAGGGTTAATGGTGGATAAAGATTAGAAAAATGTATGGGCTCTGGCTGATCTCCATCCCTCTGTCCACTTTCCCCTACAATCCCAGATCGGTTACACAATGGAGCAGGCCAATGGGGAGCAGTCAGAGGCCCTTTGATTCCCGTCCTCCCCCTCCGCTGGTGAGGGTGTCCTGGGTAAAGACCCGTGGAGGTTCCCCCTACTCGCCCACTCCTGGGAGAAGAGTTAGCCAGCTCAGAAAAACCCGTTTGAGTGTTGAAAATGAAATGACTGAGAGCTCTGATCTATAACAAGAAATCAATTTTGGATTGGAAATGTGAGCAAAAGCCATCAGTCCAGGGAAGCTCCACTTTAAACTAGCCAAAGATATGCTTAATTGCTGTAGACTTTTATACATGTGTACATTTGAGGCCCTTGGAGTTAGGGCAATTATACTTTTTTTTTTTTGCAATGATTAGACTGCCTTCTGTTGGAGAGCAGATATGCTTTGAGAGTTCATCTTTAAAGATTTAACGGGATACTCAACAAATTTAAAACTAATATTCAAATCTCTTTTAGGTGGGGAAAGGGATTCTCAGCTCTGCTCAGCCCTGTGAAGATGTGGCTCCAGGGAAACGGAGCCAGGCCCCACAGCTGAGCCACCCAAACCAGCCGTCCGGCTCCAGCCTCATGCACTTGAATTATATCTGGACCTCAAAGCCAAAACTCAGCAGTGGAATATTGAGTAAAATAGATGTTCATGCTGAGACTGGGTCAGATTATCCAAATAAACTCATGGCCTGGATTCTAGGAAACAACCTTGGGAAAATAGACCAAAACAAACTTCTGAATTATAACTAATTTTAGGTGGCACAAAGGAGACAAATAGTTAAGGTGAAGAACAACAATTAAATGCAAAAGACTGAAACAAAATGTTCAACCTCTGCCTCTCAACCAACCAGTATTGAAGTACATTTTAAAATTTTTATTTTCACTAAATATATTCCCATTCCACCAAAGGATAAACTAGCAGATTCATAGTGCTTGAGGAAACAGCAGCAGTTTGTCACCAAGCCACGACGGAACAAGCCTAAAGAATCCAAGGCCAGCAGGTGAAGATGATTATGAGTCAATCCTTGCTAATGTGGCTCCACAGCACACGGTCATAGACTCAGGAGGCATCTGACACACATTGTCAGACGCCAAACATCTGTAGTGAAGGGCTGGATATGTCTCACCATGGATAAACGTAATTGGAGACGGAAAAGGATAACGCTAACTAATGACCGAAGAAGTGTTTGGGAGGAGGTTGAACAGCCATTTAGACTTGTTTAGACTCGTTCTGAGCTAATGCCTCGACCGGCGTTTTTGATTTGAAAACTGTCACACAAACCTGCCTTTCGTGTGTTCACTTTTTAACCTGCTTTTTACCGGCATTATTGCATTATAATTTAATTCAGCTGGTAATCTTGAATTGTCTCCTTTGTCGTAGCTAAGATTCTTCCGAACTGTGTGGTACTGCTTAGTTTTGTTTTTTACAAGCACAAATATCTGTTTTAACCTGAAGGTTCCCGGAAAGGCAGTGACTGATGAACCACACAAGCATGACAGCCAACACATAACAACAGGCATGCAGACAACAGTACAGTAAGCAATATGGCTGTACAGTCTCACTCACCAGTTTTGACTTCAGAGAGTACAAGTTCTGACTTGGTCTACGGACACAGCCTGGGCATATTTCATCCTGAAATGAGATTCAGAGATGTATTGGACAATAAACAAAAGGCAGAAAATAACAGAGAAACTTAAAAATACATCATTCTACAACACACTCAACAATTTTCTAAAAGCATACATTCCCACATTACTTGAGTTACGTTTGTCATTTCTCATAAAGTGCTCCCTTACAATACTCAATAACACAGCACAGTAATGTGAAATCAAAATGTCCCTAACATTCAAAAAGGCAGCGAGATATCCACTAGGGCCCACACAAGCTCTAAGGCATATCATAACTTGTGAGCCACAGTAGATTGAAAACCTGCGGGGTGTGAAGACTAAACAGAGCAGGCCGAGAAGGTTGCTCCGATGATGAGAATTCTATCACGGCGAGCTGATGAAGATTTGTTACTTTCTACGGGAGCGTAACCTCTACTTCAACTGTCTGAGGCTATCTCATCCAGGTAACATCCAAAGGTAGCGTGACAGAACTACCGTATGAGAAAACACGTACCATTTAAACCTTCAGACGGGCGAATGAGTTGTAGATGAGGTACGGATGATGTAGATGTTCTGAGTGCGTAATCTGTGTGATGAATGTCCAATTCCGACTCAAGTGTCAGGAGGATGGGGGAACTGTGACAGAGGACCCTGAGCTGCTGTGTTTAGATATGTACCCTGAGGGGCAAAACTGTGCTGCTGTGTTTAGGTACGTACCTTGAGGGGCAAAACTGTGCTGCTGTGTTTAGGTACGTACCTTGAGGGGCAAAACTGTGCTCCTGTGTTTAGGTACGTACCCTGAGAGGGAAACTGTACTGCTGTGTTTAGGTACGTACCCTGAGAGGGAAACTGTGCTGCTGTGTTTAGGTACGTACCCTGAGGGGGGAAACTGTGCTGCTGTGTTTAGGTACGTACCCTGAGGGGGGAAACTGTGTTTGTTGTCCGTCTCAGGAGTGGAGGAAGTCCAGAGGTGTCGAGGATCTGGCAAGAGAAAACATGGGAGACGTCGTAAGTCAAAGCATTTCCTACACACAGACATGGGTAAAACGTTATCGACTTGGATACGTTTCCCATTCATGCTCATCGGTCTCCCCTGATGTGGCCTGTGCATACATGTAGAGAACATATTTCTGTATGTGTTAAACTTCTGAACAACAAAGTACACCTGGAATTTACAGGCTAGCGTGTAAATGAGAGAATGTGTGTGTGTGTGTGTCATGGGGCTTAGCCTTGTGAAGGCTTAAACATGTAGGTTTAGGTACAGTACAGAACATGCTATCGCTATGGAGAAATATGTGGAGGGCATTTTCCAAGCTGAAGGGTGCAGTGCCTGCAAGGCTGAAGCTATCATTGCAGAGTAAATCATTCTGTTCACCTGACACAATTAGAATCCTCATGCCCTTCTCTTCAACTGTCAGCATGAAACCATCCACATTGTTATTTGTGCAATGTAGGACTGTTTGTTTGATGTGTCACTTACACCGCGTGTTCGGTTAGATTCACTATCCTACAACAGGAGAGTATGTCTACATCGTGGGATCCCTGCAGACGTTTTAATGCGCATACATCATTTTTTAAACACTTGACCCCTCGCAACATTGAAATTCTCCTCGTGGAGAGCTGTGCAGACAAGCCTCTGATACCGAAGACAGGCGGGGCGGTCCGCTAACGACCGAGCTGTTCCGTAAGTAGGGCTTCTTTTTTTCTCTCCCAGAATTCCTTTGACCCCTACAGGCAACCAGCAACTGCTGAATCCTGTGGAATGTGCTCTCTGAACTGCAAACAAGGCCCTCAGCCCGAACGGCATTGCTGAAAACAAAACCTGCCAACTGCTATTATTGTTACTGTTCTGATTTTGGGCAAGTGTTGCACAGATTTCTGCGTAACATTTACTCAGTGGAGAATAAAAAAATAACAACGTACTGTAAGGTCTAATGTCTCACTCGAAAATGCGCTTGACGACATTTTACCAGCATCTCATCATCTAGGCCAGAAAAATAGCTAGACATGTCTGCTTTATGTCAGTATTTCAGTACTGTTTAGTATGAATCTGAATAGTTTGTAAACAGGGCTGTAGTAGTTTAATAAACCACTTACAACTGTTTGCATAAATGCTCATATGAAGTGCTTTGTTGGATCAAGACGCTTTATAAAGTAAAAAACATAATTTTCAGTTAATGTTCCATTCATTCAAAATGAACTGCAGAGTTTACTTTAATACCTTAACACATCTGGGCTGTAAAGATGTAATATTTTATTCAGAGGAAAAGCATTAGAAACGCTATTAGTCTGTATGACCTCCAATTCTAGGGATTTACAAATACCACACATATCTTTATGCTGAACACAAAATGATCTCTAAATTCTATCAACTTATAAATACAGACCGTATTCAAGTATTCATGAGTCCCAATAATGCTATAGGCTGATATTTACATAAACCGCGCTACTAAGTCAAGATAAACTATTTAAAACCCGCAGTAGAAATACCTCCACATCACAGCAAAGGAGGGTCCTCTGATGAAAGAGGACATTATGCTAACAAGTCAGATTACTGTACACAATAATTTTATCTTTATAGTAAATACCATCCCCGTGTTAGAGGGGCGGTATGGAGAGTCGCCGGCAATATTTTCTACAGACACCAAATGCCTCTTATCAGTGCTAGTGGAGCAATTCAGGCCCTGCGAACAAAGATGAGTCTTCAAACTCATTCTATTCATGGTTGGACGTGTAATTACCCTCAGTTCACAGTCTAGACGTTAACGCTTTCACAGTATTTAAGACCCCCTCAGCTACACGCACGATGCCCGCTTCTCCACCAACAGAGCCCCAACGTTAAATCTGCAGCAGATAAATTAGCGAAGAATGCAATAAAAAAGACACAATGAGAAGAACTTTATCCTCCCCGCTGCTAAATGAGATTTCTTTGAAATGCAGATCAGGGTTTCTAGATTAGTGAATTTTAGCTGCTGTCAACATCATAACAAAATACAAATGCGATTGTTGGCCGTTGCCTTATCTCCTTGCTTCCATCTGCTGGCTCGTTATTTACTCTCCTTGATTTTCTATGCAGATCTAAATAAGTCGCATCAAAAGCAGGGCTTACCGCACAATGGCTTCTTAAGCCTCTACATCAAGGTATTTGAAACCGTAGTCACATAAAAAGCCTGCCCATCAAAGGCCCATCTCTAATGAACTCTGAGAATCAGAGGGGGTGTTTGTGTGGCGGTTTAAGGCTGCCTGTAAGCAGCAAGAGGAGACACATCTGAGTAGGCCAAGGGATGGCAGATCGACCACAGTGGCCGGAGGAGATTAACTCACCATGGAGACCAACACAACCCAGGTATCACCAGGCCTGCCTGCCTGCCTGCCTGCCTGCCTGCCTGCCTGCCTGCCTGCCTGCCTGCCTGTCTGTCTGTCTGTCTGTCTGTCTGTCTGTCTGTCTAACCGCCTGCCTGCCCGTCTGCTTGCCTGCCCGTCTGTCTGCCTGACTGTCTGTCTGTCTGACTGCCTGCCCGTCTGTCTGTCAGCCCGCCTGTCTGACTGTCTGTCTGTCTGTCTGTTTGTCTGTCTTTCTCTCTCAGGTATGTCTGTCTATCCTCTATAAAGAGGATCTTTACTCATCACAGACTGTATTAGTAATATTGTGATACGGTACATTTGACTAGATAACCATGAACTGTTGATGACATGAATTTGTACAAATATGTAGTACAATAGAAAACAATAAAATTGCAAACAGAGACAATGTTAAAAGAAAAAACTAACAAACGGAAGGAATATTTGCTTGTCAATGGCCTCACATATCTTGCCTTCGAAAACCCTGGCTAGGTGGAACTGAGGGTGGGGATAAATGCAACGAAGGAATGAGGCTGGACATCCTATAGGTCAACCGAACTCCTGAGGGCCCTTCTCACAACGAATCAGAAAACATGAAAGAGCCATGCTGAGTCCCAGCGCGTCTTCCTCCTCTTCTCTCCGTTCAGCAAACAGACACACTAATCTCACACAGGCACTCTGCATTACGCCCCAGCAAGAACCTGTCATTTCATGGTGTGTTTGTTGCATTCAGCACACAGACCGGATTACAACCAAAATCTCCAGACTTATGAGCAGAATAAACTGCATGGCGAGATCATGATCTCAGTGTGTCTGTGTGTGGGGAGGGGGGGGCGGGGGTGGGGGGTGGGGGTGGTGGAGGGGAGGGGGGCAGGGACAGCGACAAGGGCAGGATGGAAGAGCCCAACAAGCATGCAGTTTACCAGGGAACAATTAGCCCTGCAGCCAGAGGGAGCAGGCCTGGCACATGTGGTGGGAAGCAGGAGCCGCAGGAGCTGGCCAGATGAGGAGGAGGGGGGGGGGGGGGGGGGGGGGGGGCGCGTGGCAGCCACGCGTGTGCCAGTCATTGGCTGCTGGGCATATCCTGCTTAAACACCACAATCTTACACATATCCGGAGAACGAGAAAGGGAAAGAGAAAGAGAACCTCCTTTCCCTTGACATTCGGTCTGTGATCTGCTCTGTGATCTGCTCTGTGTCCTGAGTGAGTCTGTTCTGTCTTATTCAGAACGCAGGCAGACTTCCAGAGGAAGACGACAGAGGGGAGCATCCTTTAGTTCGGTTGTCTTTCCAGAAGAAACCCAAGTTTTCTTCTAAACTCCCCACCCACCCTTTCATCCCCTCCTCCTCGCCCCTCTCCTGGTCTCGCCCCCCTCTTCTCTCTGTACGTCGTGCCAAGTGGGCTCACTGCCAGTCACATTTGCAACCACAAGGGACCTCTGCCTTTTTTTTCTTGTTTAATGAAATGACAAAACAACAGATTTACATATGCAGAAACAGGTGTTGTAACAGGTTTGACTCTTTTTGACCTAATCCATGTCACAAGAAAAAATGCAAAGAAGACGGAAATAAAAGAAGAAAAAAAAAACATGAAAAAAAAGTTTATTAGCAACAGCTGCCTGAAGGTATTTAGGCTCTGATGGGCACTCAAGTCTACACCATCTGCCCTGCTGGTTGCCAGAAGTGACAATCTAAATTAAAAACCACTCATCAAATATCATAAAAATAAACCATTGTATTGCTGTAGCCATATGTTGTGGCCACTTCTTCTTCTTCAAAAAAATCATTGTAATGACTGTGTAAAAGTGTACACAGTGCTCGAATGAACCTGGAAAAACCATTTGTACTGTAAACTATAATTACCCTCCACCAATGGCCTGTCTCCTGACTTAGTGCCATCACCACTATCCCCACCTCCGTCCTCTGAAATCACAGCAGAGAACTCCACACCCAGCTGTGGTGGCGTAGCCCCACAGTGGACAGTAAGATTAGCAGCATGGCTATAGGGTTAGGAGCAGAGGAAGTACTTTTGGTAAAGGGATGTTGCACCTAATCTAAGGTAATTTGGTTAGTGTTTAAAGCCCAACTGTCAAGAGTAATCGTTTGGGATTTCAAAGGACTGTTGATGAGCGAAATAAACACAGACAAGGCTATTTGGAAAAATAGAAACCCGCTTTTAAAAAGATGTAAAAAAAAAATATGTCTGATCTCTGGGGAATGTTTGACAGGAAATCTTTCTGTTGTCCTTTTGCACGAAAGATAAAAAAACATTTCAGTGTGTGACCTCCCTTTTGTTTTTCTGTGATGTTTGTATTTAGGCGAGTGAGACAGAAGGAACAAACCTGAGACAGTCGTGACCCTGGCACAGTGGTATAACGTGTTCTAAAGCCACGCCGGCAGAAGGCAGTACCATATGCCCCCAGCCCCAAGCACGCTGCTCTTTCTGCAGCCTAATGTGCCTGTCAAAAAACGTTAGCGTCACAACCCCCTCTGTTTTTTACAACATGCTTGAAATAAACAGGTTTTTCTGTTGTTTTTTTCTCCCTCCATTCCTCTTCCTCCGCTCCCCCCCCCCCCCCCCCGCCCCTTTCCAGAACTGTCCTCAGAGACGTACACAGGAACCAGAGAGGGGAAGGTCACTGTTTGTTTGTGCTCCTCCTGTCCAACAAGCAGGCCTGCAACCAATCAATACACCCGGTTTTCCCCATAGGTAAAGGATTCCTAAAAAACACAACTTTACACAACACCAGATGTTCCAGAGGAAGTCATATACATTTAAAATAAAGCTATTTCTATGCATAACTAATAAAATGTTTGTGTCGAGCATCTATTTTGAACCTGTCACACAAGGACCCACAAATGACTGACTGAAATCGTAATCTAACGGTAAACAAAATAGCGGTTGACCCGTCGGATCCGCACCTCGCTGTTCCTCCGGCGGGCTGACGCGGGGGCCTGTTTCCAGCCTGTCAGCGGCCCACAGGCTGCATGTGGTCTGACTGACTGTGACCTTGCCGTTTACCACGACTGACCCGCCATCTTTGAATCAGGGCAAGACCCAGAAACCAAGGCGTTCTCTCCCACCAGAACACGGGCCATGCGCTCTCCACTTGACCGTGCCTGGAATAAAAGCTGTCATTTTCTCCAGCTACTCTGGCCATCGAGCAAACAAGCAGACACTAAGGAGGACTGGGAATATGTGCATCAGAAAGGATGTACAAATTGATCTTTCCTATTGTTGCCTGGAAATTACATGGTTCAACAGGGAATGCTACAGAGTAACACATAGGGCTGGTTTGAAACAGATGTAGGTGGAGTTTGGACTGGTGGCATTTCAAAGGGTCATGGTTCGATCAAGACCAGGGTCGGGACAGAGAGCAAAGTGTGAGGTCTTAAAATAGCAGGTCTTGCTGGTTCTTGGGTTTTGTGTGTTGTGTGTGATGTTGGCATATAGTACAATGTATCCTACTGTCATCTGTTGGTTTTGTATAGGTCACGTCATACGATGACAGTAAAGTCATTAGCATTTCAAAAAACAACACAGTAACAGGAATTTAACGAACAAATCACGTGCTGAAACACCAAACTTGCCTGGAAAGTTCATTCATGCTTATGTTGATTCAAACACAGATAACCTCACCCAACCTTGTGTTCAGACTCCAATCTCTGTTCTAATCCCTATCCCCTGACCCCACCCAATCCCATCTCTCCCTCGGCCAGAAGTCATGGTGGTTCTCATTCACAACGGCAGCGAGTCCGGCTTAAGAAGTGACCCAGAGCGTAACTAAAAAGGTCTGAGCTCTCAGAGTGTTAGGAACTGAGGCACACCAAACACTATTACTATGATGTGGATAATTACAGTGTGAAGGGGGCCTCTTAAGCATGTAATACACTCTTTTATCTTTAGGAGTCAATCTCTTCTAGGCTGACAGCTAGCAGCATATGATCCTGGTAAACAAATACTTTCACGCGGCACAAAAGTGCCATTAAAGGCCAAAACTGTCAACACAAATTCCATTCTTATAGGAGGGAGGGAGAGAGAGATAAAGGGAGAGAGAAGAGAGGGAGGCAGAGAGAGAGACAGAGAGAGAGAGAGAGAGAGAGAGAGAGAGAGAGAGAGAGAGAGAGAAAGAGACAGAGAGAGAGAGAGAGAAAAAAGACTTGATCACCTCTGGTTCTTTAACTTGCATGGAGGTTGTCATGGAAACATTTCTATGAAGTTAACAGGGATAAAACCAGAAAGCTTTCCAGTTTAATTGCCATTAGGCTTAGTGGCAGGGTTGACTCGCCCATGTAGGAGAAGAGAGAAGCCGGAGTGAGAGGGGTATTTAGACAACTGAGGCTAACTGCTCAAACACTCATTTCTTTTTTCCCTATTTTCCAAAACATAGCAACACCTCCAAGGTTGGGTAGGCCGTCCATTTCATTAAGAAAGCGCAGTTGGGGGATGGGTGGGGTCAGGGCACAAAAGCAACCCCACACAGAGTTCATCTCAAAATGGGTGGCATTTGTTCCAAAGTTGTTGGACCATAAGGAGAAAACAATAAGGGAACTATTTTAAACCACAGATAAATACATTTAAATGATCGTCTTGATTGAGTGTGCGGTAGAAATCTAAAAACTAATAAAGTAGTTGAATACTTCATTGTTTCTATATGTAATGAAAGTAACAATCGAAGGATCAGAAGCAGCTATAGTAGCAGTGATGCCAGCAGTTTCAAAGCAAATGTAGAAAATCAAGAAATTAACCTACTAACTGTAACTTGAAAGCTAACCCTTAATTTTGATAAATGATTGAAACATATGACAAGGTATACACACATTAATCCTTGAGAGGACATTCATTTTCATATTACCATAATGTAGCACACCACCACCCGATGATAAATGCAGCAATCAAAAAAATGGATGCAGAGTGCCTCAATAATAAGTGCAGCTCTCTCACCAGTGCTGTGGAGCCATTAGGGCCTCAAACCGTTAAAACCTTGAAACAGATACACTCACAGCCAAAAAGTGAACTTTGCAAATATCTGTTCTTTGCAAAAGCATGGCTAAACAGCAACTCAGCATGAATTAATTTTTAATGAATTACAGACACAACGTGGGCAAGGACAGGTCGTTATTTTTCAATTCTTCAGATACATTTTAAATGAGAATTCCCCTTACACACAACCTTCATTAGAGTGCTTTCTTTACAAAACACAAACCTAAATTACAGAGAAGGGGGGTTTCCCAAAAGAAGACTAATAAATCAATGGTCCCTGGACTGATTTAGGAAAGGGCCGTGGTTGCATTAGGAGCTCTTTGAAGAGTGTGTGCTGAGTGAACCGGTACGATGGCACACCTGCACGCCTGGCTGTGGAACACCTGTGGGTCGGACTGGCGCAGCCAGAGGTGAAAACTGATCACAGTCCAGGTCCAGAGGTCCGCTCGCTCACACTACCTTGTTAATAACGTTAACTTAAAGACAGGAGAAAGAACGGGGTAGACCTATTGATTTTAGGGTTGTGGTGGTGCACAGGGTAGCTGGACAGAGTGTTTCATAAGAGGGGCCCATAACAGAGGTGTAAGAACTAAACTATTAGTGTATCAGTTTAAATGAAAGGTTGTGTATAAAAATAATGTGGTACGGTGTCTGTTTGTACTATTATCAGAGCTGGGAAAAACATGGAATATAAGAATGGAGAATACATAACACGGTAAGGTGTTACCCAGTGATAACAATCATCTATAATCATCACACTGGTTTTGATAAAACAGCAATATCCTAATAATAGTTGTTTTTTTCTGTTATTCTAAATGTGTGAATAATGTTTGTTGTTTAAGTCAATTTAATGCTAGCATTAAATCAACAATTAGGAAGTAAAATAAAGAATTGTATGTACTAGTTCATGAGAGTATCAGTTGGTAATTGTTTAGAATGGTAATCCTTTAGTATATCTTTATCGCCATCAATGTAATTTCCTTTTTAGCAATATTTCAACCTGATTCTTCATGAATCCATAACTTTTACGACAATTCTGTTATGAGACATATTGTACTTACTTAATTTAGCAAGTTAATCATTATTGCTACAAAGTAACATTATATGGATAAAACAGCAAAAGTTGTAGCTTTCTTTTATGCAAAGATTAATTAGGTTGATTTTCTGCTGTGAATGATTGTGATTTTCAAACCTACATCAGCAAATGTGTGGATTTGTCAAACAATCCAGCCCTCTGATATCTGCTGTTTATTTCCTAATAGGTTGCTATCTTGGAATTTCTCAACATTACTTCTCTAACTTTGTAAAACAGTTAAACGCTAAAATGTCAGGCTAGTAAAAATTATTACACATCATGCAGGAACAATCCAAGCTTATCTTAGAAAAAAGGAAACAATATAGACTGCTGCAGATCGGCTTCGAGGACTCATTTGACATCTAAAAGAAAACGCTACTATCCTTTCTCGGTTGCTCATAGTGCAGGATACAGCCGGACAGTTTGGCTGCAGGGTCCATGACAACGAAATGGAACCATTGTTTGAACTATGTCGAAACCCCCCAAAAAAACAATTACAATAGGCAACGTATGAAATAAATGAATGTTTTCTAACTGATTGGTCATCCGCAAGCTATAGGTAGCCGTCAGGCGAGTTTGGCTACAGAGTGGACATCATCACTAACCAGAAAAGTGAAAACTCAAGAGGGTGGAAAGAAATAAACACTCAAGTGCAAACTTACCGAATACGCGGGTTTATTTCCTCTTTGGAAATAGGAGTCACCAGGTGAGAAGAAGTCTTACTTTCAGCTTCCCGAAATCTTCACACGTGACTGTACTGTACAAGTTCACCATAAAGCATAAAAATGAACAACAAGCCTCAGAGTAAATAAAAGCTGGGATATTCCTCCGCTGGCGCTGCGCTCAGAGATTCACGCGTTGTCCTGCTCTCCTGCTGTCTTCAGTCAATGCTGCTGTTATTACCAATGCAACAGAAAAAGCAGTACACTGAGTCCTGTTTGAATGCTCTCGCATGACGCGCAATGCGAAGAAGTAGCTTGTTTTTGCATTGCGATTCAATACATCAAGATGTATTCCACGAAGTATTTGGGACTAGCTTATTAGAATGCAGCCCCAGGGGAGGCACTTACGCGGAGTTGTGTGTTGTTATTTTTTGGAGTAATGCGACTCCATGTGACGTCAGGTCCACCTGCTATGTAAACAAAAAGTCTTTGGAAGTTATGTTTGTTCCTTTTTTCCCCAGCCGAAGTCATATAAAAGCAAACATAGCCGTTTGCAGTTTAAACGTTTCCAAATGAGGTCTTTGCAATGCGCTGATCTAAAGTGTACGGGTTAACCTCCGTGAACAGAGACAGAACCAGGCGTAAAGTCAGCTTCTGTTGCAGAGAAATGGGTTAAATGAAACCAGTATAAAATAAGAATACATGCATTGTTTTAATAAAAGGTAGATATGCCAATGATAAATATTAGCCTACGGAAATAGGATGATCAGTGCGATAGTTTGGAGAAAATAGCGTGATAGTTTGGAACTGTAGGTTAGTAAAATAGGCCTAATTTAATTTTAATATTTCGAAATTGCTATGTATGACACATTTTCCTCAAACATGGACTATTTATTTTAATTACGTATCTAGACTTCTAATGACTGATGAAAACGACTTTATGATAGCAAATGATACAAAATATATATTAAAAAATGGCTTGGCAAATTTACATCTATATCTATGTTGATGTAAAAATACGAACTCAGATTTGCTATAAAAATTTAAAAAGCGAAATAAATGGCCATTTGAATTGCTATTATGTAGTCAAGGAGCCAGCCATCAAGAATCACGAAACCTTGACGGCACAAAACTCACTTTTCTACCCCAAATAATTCAGTTGGGACACGGCAACATTTTAGAGTCATGTCCTTTACATTCAGGTAGCCTATCACATCCTCTGAAACTTTCGACAACTCTAAAAGAATTGCGTTTAAAACTCTGCTGAATATGTTGACGTTAGCCTACTTTTTTTGCTTTCCACATTGTCCTGTGTGAAGAGGTTGATGTTGGAACCTTAATCCAGATCTTGTATTTGCACACTACCTCGTAGGTTAAACGTCTTCTTTTAGTTTTATTTGAACAGAAAAAGGGTAATTTAATGTTCCCCAATGATATATTTCTACATGTTTTAATGTGTCTTTAGAGTGTTTTTATAGGAAATATTGGCTATAATTGAATTTTGACATTTAATTCTATTACTCACTGTTCAAGGCCAAGTAGTTTGAGCATTATTCCACACTACACGCCGAATTAAATCATTTGAAAAAATGTTTTAATGGTCAAATATTTCCCATTGCCTAGTGAAATTATTGTAATACGTCATGATGATATGCGTAACCAACATCTATTCAAATACTACAACTCGGCTACCTGTCCATGCATCTAAAATTGCATTAACCCAGAACACATCAATGCAAACTTTAGTAGACTATGCTGCAGTAAATATTTTCAATGCGTTGATATTTGATGGCCTACACCGCCAATGAACAGAAGAGACTTTCATTGATTTAGAATTATCCAATTTATTGACATACATGGCTTTCTTGAATGGAATTAAACATTCCTTCGTGGATTCTCTAAATGGGAGGAAACAGAATTTTTGTTAGAAAAAGGGTTGACTTCATGCCACACCATAGAAATATGGTGTTTTGCTGCCATCTAAAGGGCATGTCTTGCCGCTGAAGACACAGGCGATGCTACTATACAATAATAAAACCGTAAAGCTAACATTTAACATCGTGGTGTTCATAAGAAATTAGCATAAATGTATTGTCCCTACATAGTTAAAAATATACTAAAGACTCGCATGTTACTATTTTATAGTAGATACTGTGTTTGTTTGTGGGTTTCTGTAGGCCTATGTATTCTAGTCTTTAATCAACTAGACATTTAAATGCATTTAACAATTTACAACGTCCGTCATAATTTATGCACTGCGTGTTCGTTTTCTGACAATAGAAAACAGAATCCGACAATAGTTTTGGTGACGAGACGTTCCAGCCACGGTCATACAGTGCCCTCTACTGATGCGCGTGTAGGCTCTTCATCTTCGATAACATAGCCACAGCTGAGTACCTCGGATTGCCGTCCTCACATGTTCACTGACTGTACTTCTCTAATGTATCTGGCCTTGATTGCTAATGCCTGGCTGCAAATTTGAGTCCCGCCACCAATAAATACAAAAATAATGATACAAAAAAAATGATTTAGGAAATAAATTATTATACAGTGCATTCATTTAATATTAATAGTAAATGTGTCTGTTTATAAACATGTATTAAATACATAATTTTATTGATTCCTTCTTTTAAAACACAATTTTTTGAAAGAAAGTTTAGGAATAATAGTTTCAAAAGGAGGAAAAATATTTTCTAAAAAACGTTTCAAAACATTTTCTTCAAAACCTGGAAACGAGTTCACAAATGTTGATAGCTGTCGTCAGGTTGAAATGTATTTTAGCAAAAAACTGTTTCAAAAGGTTTCAAAATATTTTACAGTAAATAGTTAGGTTATATATAGTTTTTTCAGAAACCTTTTTTTCCTTGACCTCATAGCTTTCGTTAGAATATGTGACCTCCCTATAATTTTGGATCTGTGTATCCAAGCATCAAACTATTCTTACTGTATATTGAGGGTACTAG
Organism: Hypomesus transpacificus; assembly: GCF_021917145.1. Taxonomy (NCBI): domain Eukaryota; kingdom Metazoa; phylum Chordata; class Actinopteri; order Osmeriformes; family Osmeridae; genus Hypomesus; species Hypomesus transpacificus. The sequence goes on from NC_061066.1 coordinate 8,543,572, forward strand.
TATGAGTAACCACAGTAAGTTTCAGGCATCTGGCGCTTTCCTAATCAAAGTTAGCAGGGGGTGCATTTTGTGGCAAGGCCCAACACAGCCCTGCCCTGAAATGCACCCCCCCCCTTAAAATTTCCGAAGCACTGAAGCAAAACAATACAAACAAATCATACAATTACAAGGAGTTTCACGGTTCTTTTTCCTACCTGGCAATCATCCCATGTTCAGCTTTGTTTCCATGGCTACAGACAGGTGCTTCAAGTCTACAAGCTGCAGTCTGACACAAAGGCCAAGCGTCCGCATTTGCACCTGTGGATGACAAGGTCTGTGGAACCCAACACAACAATGGGTAGATGTCCTGAACCTCCATAAGAGGCCTGACATGTAAGGCTGGAATGTTGTGTATTATGTCAGATGAGACACAAAATAAAATTATTGATATGTTCACTTTATTTATTTATTTTTTTTTTAAACAATTTTTTCAAAATATTTACATTTTAACATATACAAATAGACTGTAGATTAGGGTCACATGGTAGATTCACGGTGTTATCTATTTGGGTAATCTGTTTGGTTCTAGGTCTTTGCTCACTGCTCTGCACCAGAAAGTGGATGAGGCCTATTAATAGGATGGGCTCGCAGCTAAAAGTTGAGCTGAAAAAGGAAACGTCTGTACCGTCACGTCCTCCTGCCCCTCTCCTGTGTCATTCCAGCCGCAGCCAGGCAGCATAGGCTGTACCGTCACGTCCTTCTGCCCCTCTCCTGTGTCAGTCCAGCCGCAGCCAGGCAGCATAGGCTGTACCGTCACACCAGCGGAGACAGACAAAGACACGCAAGACCGACAGATGCTCAGACAGTCTGGCAGACAGACGGACAGAAGGATAGGTACTCACACAGACATCAATCAGACGGGAACATAGACGGACAAACAGGCAGTCAGAGAAACAGGCAGGCAAACCGATAGAGAGACAGACAGACTAACAGTTGCTGATGTCAGTGGAGGAACTGTGGCCTATTGGCCCCGCAGAGTCCATGGAGGTTCTACAGACCTGGCAAGGAGTGACGCATGAGGCAGGAGAGAGGGAGGAAGAGGAGGAGGAAGAGGGAGGCAAGGAGGCCCCCTCAAACAAGGGCTCCACAGACGAGTCAGAAGGGGACGACTCGGAGCCAGAGCCCCCGCCCGTGATCCGGAGGAAGGTGTCTTTCGCAGACGCTTTCGGCTTGGACCTGGTATCCGTCAAGGAGTTCGACAGCACCATTCACACAAGGTCGAAGGTCTCCGCCCCCTCGCGAGAGGAGGCGGGCGAACCGGAGGAGCACTTCCTGTCCTGCCTGTTCTCCGTCCCCTCCAGCGGCGAGGATCTGGAGCAACGTCTGAGGCAGCAGATGGTGGAACTGGAGAGCGTCGAGCTGCTTCCAGGAACCACGGCTCTCCGGGGCATCATCAGGGTGGTCAACCTCTGCTTCAGTAAGACCGTTTACGTCCGCGTCTCCCTGGATGGCTGGAGGAGCAGCTTTGACCTGCTGGCAGAGTACATTCCGGGCTCCAGCGACGGAGAGACGGACAGGTTCTCATTCAAGCTGACCCTGGCCCCCCCCGTCAGCAAGGAGGGCACCCGGGTGGAGTTTTGCCTACGCTACGAAACGGCCGTTGGACATTTCTGGGCAAACAACAGGGATTTGAACTACGTTCTGTTCTGCCATCGGAAGGTGAAGGAGGGGAAGGTGAAGGAGGGGAGGGTGGAGGACGGGAGGGTGAAGGAGCATGATGAGAGTAGCAGTCACAGGAGCAAGAGGAGCTGTCTGAAGAGCCACAGGTGAGAGTCGTGGAAACGAGAATAACAATGCATAATCATCCACTCAAAGCTGGGTTAAATGCCGATAAGACAGATTGTTATTACTAATTATGACCAGTTTCCTATAAATGGCCTAATTTCATTTTGTCTATGTCAATAGCAGTGGATTTCACAATGTTGCAACAGTGATTGTAGGGTATCATGTATCATGAGGTGGTATTAAGTGTTAGGCCAGCTTTCCATTATGGGATTCTGCCTAGAGCTGTGATATATTGTATGTTTGCTATGTTTGTCTCTCACAAAACTCAGTATCAACCTCCAAGTTCCTGGTTGGCAGTTGGAAGTACAATACAATTTGTGAATAAGTAATGTTTACTTTTGTTTATTGGTTTACTCTACAACATTTCCCAGTTGGTGCTGTATCATTGTCTGTCTTTATTGATAACAGGAAAAGCAGTGCAGAGGAAACCCTGACCTTCATACCCACACCTGACACAGCAGGTGAGTTCTGACCTTGCCCCTTCCTCTGACCTCTGACCTGTGTGCTTCCGTCCCTGATTGTGTGAGTTTGTTTGTGTTCCAGATTCAGCCACAGACAGAGCAGAGGAGGCTGACGTTCACACACTGGACAGCTCGGCTGACACACATGCCAGTGTGCACCAGCACCAACCTTTGGTGAGGTCACACCCACTTCAGAAACAAATTAATCAAGATTTGATTTATTGAGGCAGCCACCCCCATTTTCTCTCTTCTCTTCACTCCCTTCTCCTATGAGTTTCTAAGTAAAATCATCCTAGCTAGAACTGTTTGAACTATTGTACCGGAAGCCAAAGGAACCAGGGAGGACAAGGACAATCAAACAAGAATAGCTCGATATCATGACTCCTAACATGGTTAGGTCATGGTCTGTTCTTCCATCAATCTTCCCCTGCTCCTCGGTTTCGCAGAGGCACAGTATGTCTTCAGCTGGGACCATGAGGCCTGTCTCAGTGTAACGTACTGTACTTCAGAAATGATAGTTGGCAAGTACATCTGATATGTGAGAACGAGACACACGTTCTCTCATTTCAGTCATGTGACAACTATTAATACGATCAGGACATCTAGTAAATGCTGTCGGCTAGAATGTAAACAGACTGTGGAGCGGGAATCATTTTCTAAAATACTTTTCATGGTTCACCTTGTGGCCTAAAATAGAGGGCTTGATTTTACAAATACACTGCAATACAAATAGGGGCCATTTTTGTATAATTAAATTTTTATGAACAAAAAAGACAAAATATGGAGCTTACGTTTTCCCTCTCTTGATTGACAGGTGGATAGTCAGAGGAGAAGACGGAGGGCGGAACGTTTGTCTCGTGTGCTGGATTACTTCTCTCAGAGTCATCAAGATGTTGACCCGGAAGTCAAGCAGGAAATCAAGCAGGAAGTCAAGCAAGAAGTCAAGCAGGAAGACAATGTGCTGAAAGAAATCAGAAGGGTTGCTGGACTGGAAGCTCTCCTCCCTCCACTAGGGGGTAGTACCTCCAGTATGATACACCTCCATCACAGGAAACACAGCAAAGAGACCACACCCCAGATTCTCACCTACCACCAGATTCCCCTGCTGACCCTGGACTGGAGCGGAGACAAGGGTCAAAGGTCAGGGGGACCTGAGGAAAACAGGGAGGCTCTTCAGGTCTCCTCAGAGGAAAATATGGAGGACAAAATGTCAGTTTGTGATCTGTGGGAGTCGTTCCTCAACGGCACTGACTGTAAAGATGACAGCAGTGTGCCCGAGTCTGAGTGGCTGCAGTCAGCAGCTCTGGTTGGACCTTCCAACAACAAGGGAGAAACGCAGTCATGGAAGGACAACAGCGTACAGGAAGTCATGGTAGACACACACACTAGCAGCAACGGACACACACACACTATCACAAGTCCTCAGTCTTCAAACAGTCATGAGATAGTGGTGACCAGAGAACATGACCCAGCTGGGAGCCAGCATACCACTCGCCTGGGATATGACAATGTGGTGTGTGACGACACGGCTGAAAAGTCAGAGGCCATATCTGTAACGGACACTCTCCAGGAATGTATCCTGGCACTAGGGACCTCAGGAGAGGCAAAGGCCAAGCTGGATCAGGAAGGGGGAGAAGGAGTGAGAGAAGAACAAGAACAAGAACAAAAAGATGAAGAAGAAGAAGAAGAACAAGAAGAACAAGAACAAGAAGAAAGAAGTGATGGATCAGGAGAAGATGGAAACGAAAGAGGAGGAGTTGGAAGTAAGGGTGGGAAAGGAGGAGTTGGAGGAGAAGACAAAGAAGGAGGAGAGGCCACCGTGCCCCATGCAGCGCAGGAGGGACCCTGCGCCGAGGAGACAGCAGAGGAATGGTGGGTGAATGACAAGACAGCCGGAGATAAGATCTCCCTGGGAGAGAGACGGCGTGAGATGCTCTCCCTCGGTGCGGAGGGAGGGGTTACAGCGACAGAACACAAAGCAGCACATGACTCAGTGACATTTACAGAGACAATCGGGGACGAGATAGAGGAGGACAGGAGTGTGCCAGTCACATGTACCAATGGAGAGGAAGGAGGGGGCACGAGACACGCAGAGGCAAAGGAAGTGCATCGTCTGAACGAACCAGAGGAGATAGTCACACCTGAATGTCAGGAAACAGATGAAGGCGATCTTAGAACCAACCAATCACAGATGGAAGAATTCAGACCGTGCGAATCACACACAGAAGAGGTGAAACCGCCTCTACTTGAGGTGGAAACACTGTCACAACCATGCACAGCTGTACCGACAGAGAGATCGCTTGAGAAGGAGCAACTCAGAACAGACCAATTAGCACAGCGTGGCAGCCGGGAGGATGTGGAAATCAGCTCTGTAGAAAATGCAGGAATCAGACTTAACCAATCAAATGAGGATGAATGCAAAGGGGAGGTGGCAGAGGAGAGAGGCAGAGGAGCAAGCACAGGTCCAAGGGCATTACTACACAGTCAAACGGAGGTAAACACCCACAGAGAGAAGCTAAGGCCAGGAACAGAAGGAGAGAGAGACCGCCAAGCAGGGGAAAGAGGGGGAGAGGAGAAGGCAAGTGTAGAAAAAACCCAAATGGTGGAAGTCAAGGAACCGACAAAAGGAAGTGAGAACGTTCAGAGAGAGGGGGGGGACTTGTCAGCTGAACAACAGAATGAGCGGAAGGCGTCAATGGAAAAAGTTGAAGGTTGGAGACAAGTTGAAAATGAGAAAGTGTCAGAGGGGACAAAAGTAACTTTCAGAGAGGTTGATAGGATGAGAGAAGAGACGGAAGAGGAGGAGGAGCTGACAGATAGAGGAGATTTGAGTGAGGGAGTGATAGGAGAGGTGTTACATTTGCAGAAAGCGACGAAGGAGCTTGATGATGGAGGAACCATGGGGAGGACTGAGCAGGTGTGTGACACCCTCCACAGGAAGCCTCAGGTTGATCCGATTTCCACACGTGATGAGACAGGAACCATTTCAGATAGGGCACAACCCAGTCCAGCTCCAGATCCTCTGATAGTGGAACCCAAAGACATCCCTCTTTCTCTCCCTCCATTCATCTCTTACTCTATCCCTCCATCAGAGAACACCAGCCCTTTGTCTTTACCTCCACCCATTCCTTCCTCTCTCTCATCCTCCATCCTTCCCTCTCTCTCCCCCTCCATCTCTCCCTCTATCCCTCCCTTAGGGAGCATCAGTACTGTGTCTATACCCCCCTCCATCTCTCCCTCTATCCCTCCCTTAGGGAGCATCAGTACTGTGTCTATACCCCCCTCCATCCCTCCCTCTATCCCTCCCTTAGGGAGCATCAGTACTGTGTCTATACCCCCCTCCATCCCTCCCTCTCCCTCTCCCTCTATTTCCGTTCCTCCCTCGAAGGCAGCCGGGGATCCTGCCAGGAGTGTCTTGGCCTGGTGGGGCGTGGCCTACTCTGTTGGTCACGTGACCAAAGCGCTGGTCTACGCCTTGCTGGTCTTCCTAGTCACCACCCTCTTCTGCGACTTCCCAGCATGCTTTGCTGTCTACGTGTCACTGTGGTGGTGGAAGCGGAGTGAGAGGCAGGAAGTCGTGGAGGGGATTGACCACGCCGCTAGGATTGAGATATCATTCCGATCTGAAACAGAGTAGTCGTGGCGATGTGCAATGGTTTCTGGGAAATTCTGTCAGACAAGCACTTACCAATTGCCTGCTGAACAACCGTATGAAGCTGGATGAATGAATAGGGATGGAATAGGCATTACAAAGATTGACGTTGTTTTTTTTTTGAATGTTTGTTTTCAATTCTTGCTGTGTTTTATTATATTATTTATTTATATAACCCTCACCCATTACACTTAAAGAACCAAACTGCTGGAGTGGAATGAACATTATTATCCTAAACTTTATTATTCCTAACAAGGAACACAGATTTCGTGGGGCATTGACTGTTTGACTTTTTTTTCTTCTTTCCTCATTAAAGAATAATTCACTCGATCCATTGAATTGTTCCTTTCTTTCCTCTATTGATTATTTCAAATACATATTTTTCATACTATGCAAAGCATGCAGTACATCAATATCATTCATACACGTACCGTGTCACTGTAGCTACCCTATATGTCCATGATGGCAGCCTACATTGTGACTGGCCATGACATCTGTCAGATTAGACACCAAAATAGTTTTAATCTCTGGAGATTACTGTCAGGCCAAAGATAAATCCATAAAAAAAAGATTTCAGAAGTGTCAGTGAGTTTTTTTAGTGAACCCTTCTGAGTTTAAGTTTGTGAATTTTTTATGAATGTATTCAAGTGCACCCAAGCCAATTTCCGGCATTGTATGAGTAGTGTTTACAAAGGTCAGTCATGGAGAACGTAATGTCCCCTTCCCGCCCACCTCCCCTTTCCCCCTCCCCACCCCTCCACCACCCCTTTCCCCATCTCACCCCACCTCACCTGACCCCATCTCACCCCACCTCCCCTTTCCCCCTTCCCACCCCTCCACCACCCCTTTCCCCATCTCACCCCACCTCACCTGACCCCAGGGTACGTGACTTGGGAACGCTCCTTTCATCCAGCAGTCACAGAGGCTGCAGGCGGGCCACCACCCAGGCCTCACACTGACTGACCTCCTGCCCTCCTTACAAGATGAAAATGGACCTTGATGAGCCTCACAGTTCACAGAGAGTTAACACATGGCCCATGTGCATTTCCATGAACTGGTGTGCTGAACATGTGCATTTGCTTGAGAGAGAGAAGGAGAAAGAAAGAAAGAAAGAAAGAAAGGGGGGGAGAGAGAGAGAGAGAGAGAGAGAGAGAGAGAGAGAGAGAGAGAGAGAGAGAGAGAGAGAGAGAGAAGGAGAAAGAGAGCGAGAGCGAGAGAGAAAGTAAAGTGTGAGCTAAGGGTGATTGCATGTCCTCACCAGCCTCTCTGTGTGTGTTTCAGGACCAGGTCAATAGCTGCCTCTCTGTGTGTGTTTCAGGAGCAGGTCCTCACCAGCCCCTGTGTGTGTTTCAGGAGCAGGTCCTCACCAGCCCCTGTGTGTGTTTCAGGAGCAGGTCCTCACCAGCCTCTCTGTGTGTGTTTCAGGAGCAGGTCCGCTGACGTCCTTCTCCGTTGTGCCTGCGCAAGATAACGTGTTGTTCCGAGTGACACTGCAGTTCTGAGGCAGTCACTTGATCTGGGCCGTGGGTGTCGACCTTTAAACTGGCACAGGGCTTGGAGAGACTAGGTCTCACATGGGGCTGGCACAGGGCCTATGCTGGCACAGCTGCCGCAACAACAACACACACACACACACACACACACACACTAATACACACGCACACTAACACACACACACTAACACACGCACACTAATACACACACACTAACACACAGACACTAACACACACACACACACTAATACACACACACACTAACACACACACACTAATACAAACACACTCAGACTAAAACACACCCACACACACACTAATAAACACACTTATACACACACACACACTAACACACGCACACACAAACACTGACGGTAGGAAATTGATGCCAGGGAGGACACAGGTGATCCCAGACCAGCCTGGCCAACAGGAGGAGAGGCACAGAGAGGCTGGTTCAACAGAACTGATCCTGGAACAGGGCTAACTTAGTAAGAAAATGAAACACGGTAGATAGACACTACTGGCAAATAGGAACCTGAATACTGTAAGACGAGTCAATTGAGCTCTGGATCAGACGTGGGTCATATGGTTGAAGTCACGAGTGTAACAATATCTGATACTGCTCTCACCCTGCCTTGGCCTCTTTAACAAGGCCAAGGACTCTCACTGACTTTAAATCACAAGCTGCACATTGACACCCTGCACATTGCAATTTGCACTATAGTATCCTTCTCTTTGCACTATCTGTATTTTTAGGTTAGATTGTAAATTATGGCTACTTATATTTTATTTGTTATTCTAAATCCCCTTAGTATTAGCTAGACTTTGCTCCTTTTGTATAGTTAGACCACATATTTAAGTTTCAAGATTCCTATACGTTTAATGTATGCACCTTCCTGCCAAAGTATATTCCTTGTCTGTGCAAACATTCATGGCGAATAAAATCCCTTCTGATTCTGATTCTACCTCACAGACTATAGAGATGTTATGTATTGTGTGTGTGTGTGTGTGTATGTGTGTGAGAGAGAGTGCTCTTTATCATATGAGTTATCTTCTATTTTCAGGAGTGTATTGCTCTGAATTTGGCAAAGACTGGAGTTCCCAGAGGAGGATCATCATCACTAGCTGATTACATACCCTGACATTAACAGGGAGATTACATGTGAAGATCAAAGTTCTTAAATAGAGGACCGAAAAACAAGGTTAACCCATTGGTGGAGACTGATGGAGACTGTTTAAAAAATATGTATATTTTATTTTGAACAATAATTGTTCAAAAGTCACGTTTCAGCGGTTAACAACATTTAAATGTAGTTATGACAAACCGCCAGCAGATGGCAGTGCAACTTCAGAAGTGTGCTGCAGTTTATGAGTTTAATAAGAGCCCCTCCCCTCTCACACACTTCATGGTGAGACAATACATGATTAGTACTCCTTGACATCAAGTGAAATCACTTACACATCTAATTCTTAGAATCTTTAATTACGTGCGCTGATTAAGGACTGGTTCATACCAGTTTGACACGACATCAACATCCAAGGGCTGCTGCCTAATCCAGCCATCCCAGAGTTAACATAATGACACAGATAGGTAAGACACGCGAATAGACATGTTTGAATGCTGCACATTCTTCTTCAGAGATCGTCATTCCTGAGAGATAGGGACTCATGTGAGTGTTGGACAAGGCAGGAGGACATAAGAAGACACAGTGAGTGCCAGAATGAGGACTTACTCAGTTCCTCTATCCCCACATCCACACCTCCATCTCTCACACCATTCCTCCCTCCCTCACTAACCCCATCTCTACCCCTGACTCCCTTCCTTCCCCCAGCCGGTGTCACCTCCTAAGACTCAACAGTTCACACAACAAAAAACTTCAGTTCCTGAATGTTAGAGGCTTCTGCACCCACTGACACAAACACACACACATGCACACTCCCCACACACACACAGCTGTCTGTGTATCACAGAAACACACACACATTCACGCCGTCCAGACACACACACACACACAGATTCTCTCCCTGTGCCACCTGGTGTTTGGTGTCGGCATGTGTGGGCTGTCCCAACAACCTCCCTGCTTTCTCTGCTAATTAAGGAGCAGCAACAGCAGGAGGACTCGTCTAATAATAAGCCCTGTGAGCCACATCACAGGAAACAAGTGTGACCTTAGCTTGCCTGTGTGGCCCAGCGGAGGTCTTCATGGCAGGGAACATGATGTGTCCCAGCCCTGCCATGATGGAAAAGACATCTTCTGATTCAGTTCACTGGATTTCACGTTTGTAAGGTCTATAGTGTCATAACATGCAGAAGACCTGTTGGGATACCAGCCATGGTGTAACTGTGGCAACCGCGCAGGAAGGACTGAAAGGAACATGAAGAGGAGGAGGGGAAGAGGAGGAGGGGACGAGACCGATGGGTAAAGAGGAGGAAGGGAGGAGTCAAATAGTTAAAGAGGAGAGGGGAGGAGGAAGATAGCTAGGGAGGAGGTAGAGAAAGAGGAGAAGAATACATGGGGTGAGGCGGAGGAGGGGAGGCAGGGATGAGATGAGGCGGAGGAGGGGAGGCAGGGATGAGATGAGGCGGAGGAGGGGAGGCAGGGATGAGATGAGGTGGAGGAGGGGAGGCAGGGATGAGATGAGGCGGAGGAGGGGAGGCAGGGATGAGATGAGGCGGAGGAGGGGAGGCAGGGATGAGATGAGGCGGAGGAGGGGAGGCAGGGATGAGATGAGGCGGAGGAGGGGAGGCAGGGATGAGATGAGGCGGAGGAGGGGAGGCAGGGATGAGATGAGGCGGAGGAGGGGAGGCAGGGATGAGATGAGGCGGAGGAGAGGAGGCAGGGATGAGGTGAGGCTGTCTGGTCTCAGGAGGAGAGGACCATGCACTACAAACTAGCACATGTTGCTATCACTTCGTCATACTAATATTGACCTATTTGTGCAGTGAACAAACAGTACAGCGGAGGTGCATCTAATGTGTGGGAATGGGTTCAGCTGTTCTTTGGTTCTGTGAGTCTGTGGTTCTGTTATTCTGTGTTATGCTGTTCCATGTTCATTGTTCCGCCAAGGTTTGGAGTGTAACAGGAGCAGACAGAAGGGACAGATTTCAGGATGATTCATCCTCTGAGTGAGTCCAGCGCTCAAACAAACTGTGTCATGACTGTGTGTGTTTGTGCTCGTGTTTATGTGTCTCTCCATCCCTGCTTTTTTGTGTGTGTTGCAATGTGGGCAACAGCGTTTTCAGAGAGCGGTCGACCCATATTGAATCTGAACACAAGGCAGGAAGCTCATCTGAAAGGATTTCATCAGGGATGCAGCAGTGCCTCTCTCCTGCAGGGCAAGGTCATCAGAGGAGCAGTCAATAGCCCTTACCTCTTCCTCCTCCCTCCTCCTCCCTCCCCCCCTCCTTCCTCCTCCCTCCTCCCTCCTCCCTCCTCCCTCCTCCTCCTCCTCCTCCTCCTCCTCCTCCTCCTCCTCCTCCTCCTCCTCCTCCTCCTCCTCCTCCTCCTCCTCCTCCTCCTACCTCCTCCCTCCTCCTCCCTCTTTCCGCCTCTGCCCCCTCACCCACCACCCCTGCCTCCCCTTTCTGTCTCACCCTCCTTAGCCCTCTCTCTCTCTCTCTCCCTTCCCCGTTCTCTCCTCACCCTCCCTCTCTCTCAGAGAGAGATGAAGAGTTCAAAAGAGTGTAAGTGAAAAAGGAGGGCGGGTCAGAGAGAAGGATGGAGTGGGAAGTGAGGGGTGTGGGGGAGAGGGGTGTAGATGGGGAGAGAGAGAGAGAGAAGTAGTAAAGAAAGGGGAGTGTATGAGGTGACCCTGGATCACATTTCTATTCTCAGGGGATGTTACCAACCACCTGACATCACATGACTACCTCCTCTCCATGGTTTCGCTCACACCGGCACCCATCCACCAATCACAGGGCATTTATCTCCCCGTTACAAAAGATGAAGTTCAGCCTGAGATCCATGTTCTCTCTGGCACACACACACATACAGAACATACCCAGGCGCACCTGGAAAACTGGAAGAACAAGGTTCATGGATTAACAAACAACACTAAGCCCCTGCAACAACATGCTGTAAATTGCTGTATTATCAATGTCAGTGTTAGGATTCCTGCTGCTTTTTCGGATTTCAGAACCAAATTGCTGTTTCTTGGAACGACAAGAAAGTGACTCGGAGGTAGTTCTCTCCTTGTCAGTCCACCCCTCCCTCCACCCCTCCCTCCACCCCTCCCTCCACCCCTCCCTCCACCCCTTCCTCCACCCCTTCCTCCACCCCCCACCCTCCCTCCACACCACCCTCCACCCCTCCCTCCACCCCTCCCTCCACCCCTTCCTCCACCCCCCACCCTCCCTCCACACCACCCTCCACCCCTTCCTCCACCCCCCACCCTCCCTCCACACCTCCCTCCACCCCTTCCTCCACCCCCCACCCTCCCTCCACACCACCCTCCACCCCTTCCTCCACACCACCCTCCACCCCTCCCTCCACACCTCCCTCCACTCTCCCTCCACCCTCCCTCCACCCTTCCCTCCACCCTGCCCTCCACCCCTCCCTGCCCAGCGCCCTGCCCTCCTGCCTGCCTGCCCAGCTCTGTCTGGGAGAGGGGTCCTGGTAGGCTGATTAATGCTCTCTCCACAGTGATCCCCATGGGACACCAATCTATATCTCACACACACACACACATGCTGGTTCTGACATATTCTGCTGCCCAGTGCACTGTGACAGGCAGGATAACGATGGCTCTGCCACTGGGTGTACTGGTGGGATGGAACACACAGGAATGTCGCCCTGTGTGTGTGTGTGTGTTTGTGAGTTAGATAGAGAGAGATTCAGAGAGAAAGAGAGAGAGAGAGAGAGAGAGAGAGAGAAAGAGAGAGAGAGAGGGAGGGAGATGTGGCTATGAGGCGAGTTTAAAAAAAGAACTAGCAAACACATCAAACAAACACACACACTCTTGGGCAGGGACGTCTCCTGGTTATGTTGCCTCACGGTCCTCACTTGATCCATGGCGCCATGCTGGACAGGAGGATGCTGGGATTGACTCATTGGGAGAGGACAAGGAGACTGACTGCGCATATGTTATTGGAATTCTGGAAATAGAGGAGTGAAGAGTAGAGAAGAGGATGTAAGAAGAGAAGAGGGTAGAAGTGAGAAGAGGACTTGCACCCATGGAGGCCTGTGTGAGTCAGATGGCTGATTAGGGCTGGTTAGGGAATCAGGCTATTAATCAGAAGGTTGCCGGTTCGATTCCCGGCGGCGCAAAACGAAGTTGTGTACTTGGGCAAGGCACTTCCTACCTGCCTCGGGGGGAATGTCCCTGTACTTACTGTAAGTTGCTCTGGATAAGAGCGTCTGCTAAATGTAATGTAAATGTAAATGTGTATGTTGCTGCAGGGTCTCCTGCCTGCTGCTGTCGGTCTCTCAGACCTCCCCTAACCTGAGGCCAGCAGGCTGCTGTGTGTGTATGTGTGTGTGTGTGTGTGTGTGTGTGTGTGTGTGTGTGTGTGTGTGTGTGGGAAGAATGAAAGAGAGAGAGATTGCCAGATCCAGTCTTCCTCATTGCTTTTTGACACCAATTCTTGATTGACAGGCAGGAGGAAACAGCACTGCTTCTGTAAGCTTCTGTGAATAACTGCCGATAGAGAGAGAGAGGTAGGGAAAGAGAGAGAGAGAGAAAGAGGGAGGGAAAGAAAGAGCAAGAGCGAGGGACGAAGGGAGGGAATGAGAGAGAGAGCGATGGAGAGAAGGGAGAGAGAGATGGAGAGAAGGGAGAGAGAAAAATGGAGAGAGAGAGGGGGACATGGGAGAGCGGGGGAGAAGAAGTAAGACAAAAAGAGAGAAAGAGATATAGAGAGAAAGAAAAGAAAGGAAGCGAGATGGAAACTGCGTCTCACTCGCTCACTCCGTCTTCCCTCTCTCTTTCTGCCTTTCTTTCTCTGTCACACATACACACACACAGTACTCTTTTGTCACACAACAATATGTCTGGGTAGACACACGTCGACATGGCCCACACAACCCACACACCCAGCCTCTTGTCCTCTCTCTTTTTCTGTCTCACTGAGTGGAGAAACATGTGGGAGGCTGTGAAAGGCTACAGTCCTACCCTTCACCTCAGGCTACAGTCCTACCCTTCACCCCAGGCTACAGTCCTACCCTTCACCTCAGGCTACAGTCCTACCCTTCACCCCAGGCTACAGTCCTACCCTTCACCTCAGGCTACAGTCCTACCCTTCCCCTCAGGCTACAGTCCTACCCTTCACCCCAGGCTACAGTCCTTCCCTTCACCTCAGGCTACAGTACCCTTCACCTCAGGCTACAGTCCTACCCTTCACCTCAGGCTACAGTCCTACCCTTCACCTCAGGCTACAGTACCCTTCACCTCAGGCTACAGTCCTACCCTTCACCTCAGGCTACAGTCCTACCCTTCACCCCAGGCTACAGTCCTACCCTTCACCCCAGGCTACAGTCCTACCCTTCACCCCAGGCTACAGTCCTACCCTTCACCCCAGGCTACAGTCCTACCCTTCACCTCAGGCTACAGTCCTACCCTTCACCCCAGGCTACAGTCCTACCCTTCACCTCAGGCTACAGTCCTACCCTTCACCTCAGGCTACAGTCCTACCCTTCACCTCAGGCTACAGTCCTACCCTTCACCCCAGGCTACAGTCCTACCCTTCACCTCAGGCTACAGTCCTACCCTTCACCTCAGGCTACAGTCCTACCCTTCACCCCAGGCTACAGTCCTACCCTTCAACCCAGGCTACAGTCCTACCCTTCACCCCAGGCTACAGTCCTACCCTTCACCTCAGGCTACAGTCCTACCCTTCACCTCAGGCTACAGTACCCTTCACCTCAGGCTACAGTACTACCCTTCACCTCAGGCTACAGTCCTTACCTTCACCCCAGGCTACAGTCCTTCCCTTCACCTCAGGCTACAGTCCTACCCTTCACCTCAGGCTACAGTCCTTCCCTTCACCCCAGGCTGCAGTCCTTCCCTTCACCTCAGGCTACAGTACCCTTCACCTCAGGCTACAGTACTACCCTTCACCTCAGGCTACAGTACCCTTCACCTCAGGCTACAGTCCTACCCTTCACCTCAGGCTACAGTCCTACCCTTCACCCCAGGCTACAGTCCTACCCTTCACCCCAGGCTACAGTCCTACCCTTCACCTCTGGCTACAGTCCTACCCTTCTACTTGTGAACGTGTGATCAGAATCAGACCAGCTAAGAAGTACCGTATAATATACAGAATCTATACACCTCTGTCTGTCTCTGTGTGTGTGTATGTGTGTGGGGGGGAGGTATGTGTTGCCATAGCGACGGTGTTAGCATTGATAAAAAAGGATTTTGTCTCTCTACAGGGCTACGCAGACACACACACCACATACACACGTACACACACCCATGGCTACAGAATGTATTGAATGTTGAAGCAGCCAGTCAAGCTTACCCCTATACGTTATCTCTAACGTATAGACCATTAAAAGGAATGTAGAGTAGCAGGGTGGGGGGTGGGGGGTGGGGGGGTAGAAGGGGGGGAGGGGGTAGAGGGTGGGGGTAGAAGGGGGTTGGGGACAAAGAGATGGGAGGGAGGGGAAGGAGGGAAGAGAAGTGTCGAGGTGTCTTGTCTTGGCCTGAAGCCATCTCAGAGGGTGATCAGAGCAGGTTCGAAATCCCTCCCTGACAAGATGGATCAGAAGCAATGAAAGCCAATGGGAGCTCCTCCTGCTGTTACTTCATGTTCTTTAATCCGCCGCTCATCCAAATAGCATGTCAACACACACACACACACACACACACACTGTACACACCACTGCATGTCATCTGTCCTCTGTCTCAAATCAATCCAAACCTAGTCATGGGGAGACGCAAACACACACAAAAAGATCCAACCCCAAAACTCACTCATATGCATGCAATGCAAGGACAAACACACACACACACACAACACACCCACACATGGTCACTGTGTCTGTCTGAAGTACATATGACTCATTGGAAGACCGGAGGTCGTGAAGGTGAAACAGAGTTGTTCCAAATTCAGCAACTGCCACAATGAACAGGAAGACATGAGCAGTGCTGACAGAAGGCAGAATCTAACTCATCTCCTGCTCCCTGCGCTCTGCTCTCCCTCATCCTGTCTCCCTTCCTCCCTCCATCTCCCTTCCTCTTCCTGTCTCTCTTTCTCTTTTCATCCCTCTCTCCCCTTCCTCCCTCTCCTCTCCTCCCTTCCTCCCCCTCTTGCTCCCGCCTCCTCTCTCGTTGTGAGACTGGAGGGACCCCCCCCACTCGTTCAGGAAAGGGGGATGGGGATTCCGATTGGAACAGCCAGCCAGGGTGGCAGTGTAGATGTAGAGGAGGGAGGGAAGGCGAGAGAAGGAGGGGGGGGGAAAGGGAGAGAAGGAGAGGGAGGGAGAGAGGGAGGGGGAGAGAGGTTAGGGGAGCATGGGAGAGAAGGAGAGGGATAGAGAGAGGGGGGGAGAAAGGGATAGGAGAGGGAGAGGGAGGAGTTCTAGATGGGGGATTCTCCTTGTGCAGGAATACAGAGAGCATTCGACCAATGGAATGGAGACTCGCAGGGTTTCCAAGGATACCCCCTCCACTCCCCTCCCTTGTTCTCCCTCCCCTCTACCCTCTCTCCTTTCTCTCCTCTGCCTGTGTCTGAATGTCAAACCGCTAATAAACAGGACTGGTTGCGTGTGTGTTATGGTGTACCAGTTCTAAATGACTGTCACACAATAACACACAAACAGACACATGATACTGACACACACGGTATTCTAGCATTCACTCATGTTCTTCAGTCACAGCACATCTGGTCTTGTTCATGTTTACCATAAAACAATAATCTGTAAAAAAAAGAATTGTGTGAGTGTGGGTGTGCTTGTGTGTGGGTGTGTGTGTGTGTGTGTGTGTGAGTGTGTGTGTGAGTGTGAGTGTGTGTGTGAGTGTGTGTGTGAGTGTGTGGAGTGCAGGCGGTAGCACGAGTCAGTGGCTCAGAGATGTGGCACACTTGGTTCATTAATCAGGCTGGACGGCCCAGCGGGTTGGAGGGTTGCACACACACACAGGCACACACACAGGCACACACACTCACGCACACACTAAGAGCAGGCAGGCTGGCCACAGGAGAGCTCTAATGCATGCAAATGTAAACCTGTTCTGAGGGCAGGTTGATCCAAGGACAGAGTCGGTCTGTCTGTCTGTCTGTCTGACTACCCCCCCACCTCTCTCTCACTCTCTCACTCTCTCACTCTCTCACTCTCTCACTCTCTCACTCTCTATTTCTCTCTCTCTCTCTCTCTCTTTCTCTCTCTCTCTCTCTCTCTCTCTCTCTCTCTCGCTCTGTGGAGGCAGACATTCAGTCTGCTGCTCCTTTCAGAGCTACTGTGGAGGCTGGCTCCTCTCTGCTCTGCTGCTACATAGCCACACAGAGACAGCCACACAGAGACAGCCACACAGAGACAGACACACAGAGACAGCCACACAGAGACAGCCACACAGAGACAGACACACAGAGACAGACACACAGAGACAGACACACAGAGACAGCCACACAGAGACAGCCACAGAGACAGACACACAGAGACAGCTACACAGGTCGATGAAGACGGCCCTGCAGCTCCCAGGTTCAGCAGGGCTCCTGCAAGCGGACAGTTCTTGGGAGACTTTGGGCCTGGCGTGGAGGCTGTGAGGTGTCCAGGTTGTCATTGATCATAAGAGACATCAGAGACACACAGCCACACAGCCAGGTGCTGCCATCAGCCTGTCACCTCTCACTGGGAAACATCTGTCTGCACGGCTAATGGGCCATGAACGAGGGTGTCACTCTCTCTCTCTCCTTCCACTACAGGATAGGAGGGATGGGTGCAGGGAGGGAGGGAGGGATGGAGAGAGAAAGGGATGATTGGAGGGGAAAAAGGAAGAGGGGATGAATGGATGGAGAGAGTAAGTGACTGAAGAAGGGAAGGATGGAGGGGTTAGTGAGGAGATGGAGGGAGGGGGTAGTGAGGAGATGAAGGGAGGGGGTAGTGAGGAGATGGAGGGAGGGGGTAGTGAGGAGATGGAGGGATGGGGTAGTGAGGAGATGGAGGGAGGGGGTAGTGAGGAGATGAAGGGAGGGGGTAGTGAGGAGATGGAGGGAGGGGGTAGTGAGGAGATGGAGGGAGGGGGTAGTGAGGAGATGGAGGGAGGGGGTAGTGAGGAGATGGAGGGAGGGGGTAGTGATGGAGATGGAGGGAGGGGGTAGTGATGGAGATGGAGAGAGGGGGTAGTGAGGAGATGGAGGGAGGGGGGTAGTGAGGGAGATGGAGGGAGGGGGTAGTGAGGGAGATGGAGGGAGGGGGTAGTGAGGGATTGTTCTCTTCATTCAGAGAACTCCCCTGTGCGTTCAGCATTTCAAGGTTGTGTCCTGTTAATGCTGTACAGTATAGCATCCATACAGCACCCAGTGAGCAGAGTGAGGGAGTGTGTGTGGGTGTGGGTACGTGGGTGCCCTCCAGTCATCACAAACTCCAGTGGGGATTGGTGAGCATGCTTCATGTTTGGACCCCGCAGCCAGAACCGGCATTGACTCTTGTCTCAGTGCCCTAGTGTTCCTCTTCCAGGTCAGGGGTCGTCCGCCTGCAGGCCGAATGCACCGCTTCACTCTTTACATTAGATAACCCTGGCACTTACTGTGTAGAGGACTAAAACATGTTTACAGAAAGCATCAATAGGAGAGCAGGTATGTTTGTGTGGTGTGTGTGTGAAAAGAGTATGTGTGTTTGTTTGTGTGTGGGTGCGTGCGTGTGATGTGTATGTGGTGTGTGGTGTGAGTGGGTGTGTGTGCAGTTGGAGGAAGATTTTGTCCAGCAGTACTATCCTCCATAATACTATCTCATGGTTGAAATAACATAATTCTTTTAAATACATATAACTGTTCATTCAAACCTGCTTTCACTAGCCGATTCAAACAAGTTTTCACTCGAAAATTGTCCTCATTGTAAAACTTTTCTTCACAATCACCACCAACTAGTCTGTTCTCTCTCCTACTTTAATTTAGTGTTATTTTTTGAGGTTGAGAAAAATACAAAGATTGGCCAGGGGGATTTAAGGGTTTGCTAAATTACATCTACAATCAATGGGACTGGGTGTGAGTGTGTGTAAGGCTTGTGTACAGACTCATGTTTTTATAGAACCAGATTGAACCAGAAAAAAAGACAATGCCTTGTCCCAGTGGTTGCTTTCTCATCCTATTAATTCTTTGCATTCTAAAGATATCCTCCAGGCAGGCAGGCTGAAGTCACACAAATCAAGACCCAAGAAAGGAAAAAGAATTCAAGGAAAAGGAGGAAATAATAGTTCTCATGGTTCTGTGGCTTTTAGATTAAAATCTGAAGAAACCTCTCACTTTCCATCTCTCTCTCCATGATCTCCTCTGGATTAAGTTATTAAAACACCAGAGAGCCCGTCTCTTCTTTGTGTCCTGGGGTGACACGGTACCATTGAACACACACACACACACCCGCACATGCACACACACACACACACACCCGCACACGTGCACACACACACACACACACACACAAACCCGCACACGCACACACACACCCGCACACGCACACCCGCACACACACACACCCGCACACACACACCCGCACACACACCCGCACACGCACACACATACCCGCACACACACACAGGCACTCCTGACAGCTGTTCGACCTCAGATGGCATGACCAATGGGAGTTGAGTATACAAGCAGGCGTGTTACATAACCCTTTGCCCCTGGACCAGAGGATGAGTGTGTATTAGCTCTGCTGCTCCACACAAACCACGACTCCTTCAAAGAAAGACTGAAGGGTCCTGAGCTGACCTGAGCCTCAGAGTGCTGAACACACACACACACACACTCTTGCTGGTCGTGTGTTGCGATCCTCCAGCCTGCTCCCTACTCCAGACGTCGTCAGAGGGGAAAGCGAGGACTGCGTGGTTCATTATTTGTGTGGTCATTTGCAGTGGGAGGCATAATGACATTCTGAAAGAGACAGCCAAAGTGGAATTTCAGCCAAAGGAAATGTGTGGCATTTTTATTCATACTGACATCCCCCCCCCCCCCCCACACACACACACACACACACACAGAGGATGACAGACAGTCAGACAGACATTCATCCGAGTTGAAAAAAAAAGACAAGGAGAGATGAAACCCTGTCTGCCACAACATCGAAACAACAGAACAGGCGCTGATGAATCAGCCGATCCCCCCCCCATCCGACGTCCTTTCATGGAGCACAGCAGACACTCTCAGAGCTTGACCTCCAACACGCAGAGCCACACCAGGCCAGACGGCACACCCTCTCTGCTTCAGCCTAGAGAGCGGGCAGCAGACACTCTCAGAGCTTGACCTCCAACACGCAGAGCCACACCAGGCCAGACGGCACACCCTCTCTGCTTCAGCCTAGAGAGCGGGCAGCAGGCAGACTCAGCGAGGCTCTGGTTCGTTCCAACCCCAGTGTTTACCAGGGATCAGACGGGGGGAGAAAGTGGCTGCCTAACTGCGTGCTGATGGGTCTCTGAGAGACCTGAGTCACACCAAGCTCGCTGAGTCACCCCTACGTTTGTCCTCTCCCCCCCCCTTCACCATCTCCCTCTCCACCTCCTCTCATCCTCTTCTCTCCTCGTCATCTTGTTCACAATAACTAATCAGAACCGCTCAAGGGCTGGCCCATTCACAAACCGTCAGGGGCCAATTCAAGCACCTGAAGGTTTTCACAGCGGAGAAACAGAGGAAATACAAATGAGCAGAGCCACGGAGGACAGGTTTGGGAGCGTCTTGGGTCTTTTAGGTCACCGTCTGGACTCAGGAAATGAGGATGCGAGAAATTGTCACTTTGTTGAGTGAAACCGCTTTTGATCGGCGCGCTGAGGCAGGCCTTGGGGGGGGCGTCTCTCGGGTGTTTTCATGTCGTATCGTGTTAGAGTCTCCAAATCACACATATGTCATGAATACAGTAGCCGTTCATTGTTGTGCACAACATACAGCTCAGTTTCTGCTCTGAGCTCCTGAAGGTAGGAATTTTTCAAAGACAACACTAAATGAACCGGTGGGATGGAGGAAAACTTGTCTTATTGGATGTACTGACGGTATGAGCGTCTGAATGGACAGGAAGCTTTAGCATGTCTAATATCGAGGTAAAGAGGTTACCGTGGGAACAAGGCAATGCCAATAATACCTGCCTGGAACGCTTTCTCGGAATACAAACAGAAATACACTGACGATTGGACGCAGAGATTGGTTTCGTAAATGACGTGAATATAAAACTGTGATGTTGACTTCAGGTGATTTTCCCAGTGCATGGTGTGACAAGTTAATCACAGTGTATTCTGTCTCTCTCTGATCCCCGGCCCCAACACAACCACCCAGAGTCCTGTGTCCCCCTTGACCCTTACGAGTCATGCTGAACACATCTAAATCCTCACAGCCTTTCCAAGGCACGATCGGCAGGGACAACAAACCCCTCAGACTGTTCTATAATGAGGACAAAGCCGTATTTTCTTCTTCCTCCAAACGGACTCCCTTAGAGGTTATATTGATTATTGTATTTTTGTCTCTATTGCTGTTGTATTTTTTGTGGCCATTCTTGTTTTTATTTAACTTCCTCCTGTCCCTGTAAGTCCGTGCAACTGGGCTGGGTGGATGGCTGGCTTGCTTCCTGAATTCAATAAGAGTATCAAGAACTTTACCTCTGGGTTTATACTAAACTGAAAAGATTATAGTGTTTTACGAGCACAGTAAAATATGCCACAAGCTTGATTTCTCCAGATTAAGTCATCTTCTATTTCCATCCGTCCATCTATCCATCTGTCCATCCATTCAGGCTTCTATCCATCCCTCCGTCTGCCCATCCATACATCTATCCATTCAAACATCCATCCATCCATACACCACGGTCTCCCTGCCCTGTGCAGTCTCCTAGCAGGACACTGCAGGGAAAGGGGAGCTGCAAGCTCAGAACCCCCTCTCTGAGTCGGACCCAGCTGAGACCTGCCCTCTCTCTGGAATCACCAGCAGTGGAATCTGCAGTCTGGCTTTCTCCTCCTCTGGTTCTCTCCTCCTCTGGGTCTCTCTTCCTCTGGCTCTCTCCTCCTCTGGCTCTCTCCTCCTCTGGGTCTCTCCTCCTCTGGGTCTCTCCTCCTCTGGGTCTCTCCTCCTCTGGGTCTCTCCTCCTCTGGCCCGCGCTGACGGCTCGCTAGCTGGAGATGCTCTGCTACATCTTTATAAGGAACTGGAACTGACGGACTGGCACCGTCCTCGCTTTGCTGCCAGACACACACACACACACAAACAAACACACAGAGTACGCACAAACATATGCAGGCATGCAAGCAAATACACAAGCACACACACGATTGCAGACAAACACAAGAACATTAGCCATTTTGTACATGCAAACATGCAATCTCCACCTTTGTCATAACATGGATATGATGCATTAAGCGATGGCGTGTGTTCAGCGTGTGTGTGCGTGTGTGTGTTTGTGAGCCGGCAGACTAGCCTGTTTAAATAGGTCACTCACAAGCCTGTTTACTGAGAAGCTGGACATGATGCATGATGAGAATGTCTTCCAGGAAGGAATCTCATTGGAGTCTCATTGAGTCAGAACGACGACTGAGGCCCAGTTACCACGGAGACGACAGGACCCACCTGAGCTGAACTGCAGCAGAACTAAGTGACCTTATACGACAAACGACAGGATTCCTTAGTCTTGGTCGAACTATAAAAAGATTTAGTTCCTCAACCCAAATGGATTCAAATATCTCATCTAAACCTTGTTCTACAAGTGTGTTTGTTTCTTGTTTTGCATATTCAAAACTGTTACTGCTAATGTTCTCTGACGCCTTTCAGCTGAGGACCTCGGTTGAGGGCGCCCGGCGTGTGCCTGTTTGATAATAGTCTTATCACATCCAGTGAACTTTACATGGGCGGCAAGAACGACGAGGGAGCCGCAGCCAGAGAGACAACTTAAACTAGATCACCATGGCAACAGAAATACCAGAGACACATTGGCCTTTCCCCAGCCTTTAACGGAGCCGTTTAAACAGAGGACATCTGAAACGCCCGTTATTGTTTGTACGATTACAGCGTTTGCTCAGGTTATTGAGATCTTCCTAAAGATGAGGGTCACTTTGAGCGTGACCTTGATAACAAAAGATCAATTGTTTTGAAAACAGTGGAGGAGGACTAAATAGAGTGTGTCTATTGGAGCACAAAGCACCACATCAATTTTCAAGAGAAATTCAATCATACAAAGATAATGAAAATAGTTCCAGACTTCAGACCGTAGGATAGACTAACATGCTGAATGAGCGCAGCTACAACAGATGAAGAAAGAGGGGCGTGTTCCATAGACCTTTACTTTGAGTCGGATAGGCCTACTACCAACTCTTTGCGAGACGAGGTAGATCTTGGGCGAGTGTTATTTGGTTTGCAATCAAAGGTGAGGGAAGGATGGGGTGGGGCAGTTGAAGGGAAAAGAAAGAGAGAGGGAAAGAGGAAGATAGAGTAAAACAAATGTAGACAGTTGCCTACAAGAGGAGAAAGAGAGCGTATCTCTAACAAACAGCAGCAAAGGCTCATGTAAAAGCAATCGCGTCTATCATCCTCTTTTCACATTCCTTTTTATTTCCATGAACAACTGTTCCAAGAATCAGATAAATACGCGGCGAGTGTTGGAATAACGGGGATTATCCTGATTCAGAGTGACTCTGACGCTGTGGAAGATCCAGCTGAGGCGGACAGCCATGCCTACAGTCCCAACGACTCCTGCATCATTCCCATGGAGACAGAGTCTGATGTTAATGATGAATACGGCTACGTTCACCATCACGTGCAACCCTGGCCTTTAAAGCTCTGACAGGCAGGGTGATGAGAGATCATTCCCAACCCACTCACTCCAGGCAACAGACAAACGGGACTGACGCACACAGATCTGAAAGGCACAATTAGGCAAGATGCCACATTAGTACAGTATGATCGACATGGGATCTGATCCTCATGTCAACCACTAGATGCACCGTTGCACAACCCGACAAGACCCCAGCACAAGTCAACATGTGTCTAACTGGGAGAGAACATGGGTGATTACACTGAGGAATAATCCAATCAAAATGATGTCATCAGTAGAACTAGCAGTGTTTTGTTTCACCTGAATGCATCCATAGGGGTGCTCTGGCCCCTCTAGAGAAACTAGTTTCTGACCGTTGTCATTTGGGTTTCGTTCAATCTCTGGGGAGCCAGTGTCGTTTATCTTTGTTAGATGGTGAGCCAATACAGACCAAGACCCTAGGAGAAAGAGGAGGACAAAGTGGTCTGGGCTGCAAACCGCTGATCGTAAATCGCCTCCACAATCTAACACCCCACCGACTGGAGCCTCCGCCAACGCCACCGGCAGAAACGGCGCGGCCCGCCACGAGAGAGAGAACGCAAACATGGCCCGTAGTTTTGGGTGAAACGATTTGATAACGTAATCAAACTACGCCAGGATGAATTGATTAGCCTTTGAGTGTTATCCAACTGTGACTGTGTGCTGCTTTGGGTGATTGCGTAGCCCCCTCCGAGGGCCGTCACCAGACACAGTGTGAATATATAATTACCCCCATGTGTCGGAGATACTCACTTATCTGGGATGGCTTTCACTGCATCCCACGTCCCTGCTTGATTCACTGGGTCTCTCATTAACGCGCACACACACACACATACACACACACACATACAGACACACACACAAACACACGCACACACATACAGACACACACACAGACACGCCACCACTCGGAGCCAAGCTGCTATGCTACTCACGATCAGCTGCCCTCCTCTCTCTCCACCAAGGCAGGCGTTGATGATTCAAGCCTGTTAAGTGTTTAACACGTAAAATCCACAAAATCCACACGATAATTCGTTTGTCATGTTGTGATGATAGGATCCATTATGGAACATCAAGGCCCACTACAAAAGTAGCGATCACTTTTAAGGGTCTCTCTCTCATTATTTCCAAGAAACCAATTTCAGTATATAATTAATCTTTGGGAAATATGTTTTTGTGCTAGTTAGTGAAGGTGGATGACTTTTTGCCTGTGGTTGTAGAAGGTAATTTGGCCTTTGTTTTCCCACGAGAAAGCAGTTTCTCTTTTCTGGAAGGGCTGAGAATAACATTGAGTTAATCTACTTATTCTTGACAAGATCCATAACAAATGTTCAAATGCATCTGAAAATGATGGGTCCATATCGTACCTGCATACACACAAACACATGCACACAACTACACACACAGCAACCCTCTCTCTCTCAAACACATGCACACAACTACACACACAGCAACCCTCTCTCTCTAAAACACATGCACACAACTACACACACAGCAACCCTCTCTCTCTCAAACACATGCACACAACTACACACACAGCAACCCTCTCTCTCTCAAACACAACAGCCACAGTTTTCCCACCTGCCACTCTGACCAGGCGGCTCATCATCTGGGCTAGACAAGGTTCCCGCAGAGAACTTTCAGAGAGCTTTCAACAAACTCACACACACACGTACATACACACACACACACACACACACACACACACACACACACACACACACACAGGGCAGTCATTCCACTCCTCATCGGGGGTGGTAATTGATCAGGTCCAGGATGAGGGCATATAGAAATGAGGGTGTTTGTCTAAAGGGTCGGGACAGTTCCATTACTCTGCCTGAGCAGCACACACTGCATCCTAATGCACTGCTCCACACCGGGCCACCAGACCTATAAGGGCTATTAATCCTGGGCCTGCATAAGACTGGGGTGGTATACCTAGAAGATGAGGGTGTATGGAGAGGAGAGGAGGGAGGGAAGAGATAGTAAGGCCTGTGTGTGTGTGTGTGTGTGTGTGTGTGTATGTGTGTGTGTGTGTGTGTGTGTGTGTGGAGGCTAGCTTGGGTCAGATACTAGCACGGCAGTCTTACAAGGTCAATATTTTAGTTGAGCCAGTCCGTCCTAATTAAATTACACTGTAGCTTACCCTGAACCCTGCACTGCATGGCACACTAACAAAGATGTGCCGAACCCATACCCTCCAAACACACAATTACTGTCTCTCTCTCTCTCTCTCTCTCTCTCTCTCTCTCTCTCTCTCTCTCTCTCTCTCTCTCTCTCTCTCTCTCTGTCTCCCCCCCTTCCCAGTCCCCCCCATCCCTCGCTCTCTCTCTCTCTCTCTCTCTCTCTCTCTCACACACACACTCACACACACAATTACTCTCTCTCTCTCTCTCTCTCTCTCTCTCTCACACACACACTCACACACACAATTACTCTCTCTCACAAACACACACAATTACTCTCTCTCTCTCTCCCTCACACACACACACACACATACAATTACTCTCTCTCTCTCTCTCTCTCTCTCACACACACACACACACAATTACTCTCTCTCACAAACACACACAATTACTCTCTCTCTCTCTCCCTCACACACACACACACACATACAATTACTCTCTCTCTCTCTCTCTCTCACACACACACACACACACAATTACTCTCTCTCACAAACACACACAATTACTCTCTCTCTCTCTCCCTCACACACACACACACATACAATTACTCTCTCTCTCTCTCTCTCCCTCACACACACACACACATACAATTACTCTCTCTCTCTCTCTCCCTCACACACACACACACATACAATTACTCTCTCTCTCTATGTCTCTCTCTCTCTCTCTCTCTATGTCTCTCTCTCTCTCATAGACATATTTCAAAGACTTGGCTGACTGATAGGAGACTTGTCCAGTGTGCCAGGCAGTGACATGGCTGAACTGCAGTGACATGGCTGAACTGCAGTGACATATCTCACAGTGCTTGGTTCACACAGAGACCAGGGTGTGGTGGACTGGTTAACAACCCACAGGCTGGCCTGGCCTGTGTCTGTATACTGTACCTGTTGTTAGTTTGATCCACCCTCCGGTCTAGTGCTGACAATAATTATAATTCAGTCTGACATTGTCAACGATAACAATTGTTGAAAGCTGTGTGCAAGAACATCGTGAGGTTTCCCCTGGTTGTGGTTTGGTAACTCCATTCTGCAGTGAAAAACTGAAATATTAATTAACAAGTTGTTGTGGTCTGCAAACAAATCTATTATACGTTTTAACAATTTCAAGCACACATTAGGCTACACCTGTTAAAACACTGTGGCTTGTACATATGCAGTAAATCATCATGTAAATTTGCAGTCCGTTCGCAAATGACTTCACCGTTTAATGTTTCCGTGGAGGCCGGTCATTTATATTCAATCTACCAGTGTCTCTTCGGTCACATTAGTACCCAATGAGGAATCAATCTGCTTCATGTGGGCTACTCTTCTGACTGTGCTAATACCGTGTCAAGGGTACAATTGTAGCCCAAATCCAGGCTACAATTAAACGCAGGGGCAAGCTGTGAACATACAATTGAATAAACTGTCCAAATCATTGTGTGTTGTAATTAATCGTGGTATTAGAGAGTTCAAATTGGAGGAATTTTCATGTAACGTTATCATTGGCCAAGACAACCAGGAAATGAACTAATGTCATATGACCACGACGCACGCGCCACGCTTCCACCGAGTGAACAGAACAGGAGTTAACATGGCATTTGTGTGCGATGATCGGACCGGTACTTTAATTCTGTACTTTCTGTATCTGTTTTTCATTCCCGTCGTCGAGGCATTTGATGGAGGAGATGCTGTTGCGTTGCTTTTGGGAGTGACTATATCAATTGTGGGGTTCTGCGCGTGCATCGGATGGTACGCACGCAGGAGAAACGGGCAGTTCTGATAAACAAACCCTCACGAGGGCTTTGTGGCATCCTGCCTGGCCCGCATTTGGAACTATGTCCTTGCACCCATCCTTCACGATTTTGGATAATCATTTCGTTTCGAATAACTCCTGACAGAGTGACAAAATGACTGACAAGAAACGTGCCTTATCGGATAACGTAAGATACGTTGACTATATAGGGTCTCACACTGTGGCGTCGAACACAAACAGGAAGTTTGGAAAAAGGAACTATGCACGAACACCGAACACACTGAACCGCTCTACGGAACCAAGCGAAAAAACCCTGTCACAAACCGTATGGGCTTACGCGATCGTGAGCTTAAAAATGTAGGCTTATTACCCCACCTAATTGTAGCATTACATGATCATAGCAAACGTGTCACTGGATGGTTATCTTCTAAATGTGTGTTAACTTGTCTAACTGAATGTTTGGCGATATAGCCTATTACTGCAGAAGCACAATGGAACTGAAATACTCTATTTTCCATCCTTCAGGCCTAATTAGGCCTAACATATAGGCGAATGCTTTCTATGAATAATAAATTATAGCTTTGATGTTCATTAGATTTGTACTGAGTTGTCTACGTTCTTACATAAGCTTTATATAAGACAATGTCACCTGCACAAAAGCATGGCTGGAATAATTAGTTTGCTCTCACCACGGATGGTGATGTTGATCTACAGATGGCTTGACCATCATATCATTCGAAAGAAGGGGTGGGATCTTGAGAATTGTTTCCTTTGTCGTGAAATAATCAAACCTACACGTGCTCTAAGCATGATACATCTGCCATCAACGCCACAGACACCTTAGCCTCCACCCATGACGACTGTATGATAGCCTATTGGTTGTCCCTCACGCATTAAACAAACTTCAACGTACTACATACATTTCAATATGGCTCCGTTTGAAGTGATGTGGCTGCCTTTTGGCCAGGTGCATTACTCTGCCAGCACACTTAATATTATATTGCACATACTACAAGAGATGCAGTCTGCATCCATGTTCAGCAGTCATGGATTCGTATTGCACGTGTAATGCATATTTGTCCTCGTCATAAACGTGTCAAAAGAAGTGCTTCTCAATCATGCCGATCATGTCAGGCCACACCCAGATGTTAAATTGACCTCAGCCAAACCCTTCTGTGACCGTCAACAAAAGAAGTGGTCAGATCAGTTTTATTAGTGGATGGTGTAGAAACATAAGTCACATATGTGGTGGAGCCTATAGGCCGTTGGTTGAGCAGGCCTACCCCCGCTATGTGCTATGGGTTTATTTGAATAATCCAATAGTAAGAAAAACTACCTTCGGGGCTGACTAAAAACGTTGGCTTTCTTCCCGTCTTTATGACTGATGTGGGGGACTATGGATGAGTTTGACTCCCCCGTAGAGCAGATGTTGCCGTGAAAGCCGCTGCTGCAACAAGAGACGAGACGCGTCTTGGATCACAAATAGGATTCACTGCGCATGCTCCGTCAGACGCTCCGTTTACTGTATATTCACCGTGGAAAAAGAGCAGCCAACAAACCAAGGTTTTTTACGGCAAAGTGACTTCTACCATGTAAATAACCTCCAGGGAAACAAAACGGATTATCAACAGGTATGATTTTTGATTGTTATATCTGCCGTATTTTCGACTGTATCGGCCTCTCATTTCGTGGCTTTAATTCTAGGCAGTTCATACAGGGTACTTGGAGATTGCTCAGTCTAATGGACGTGCGGATTCGCTACACTGTAGCCTATGTTCCATCCAACAGTCTAGTCTAAGATGCAACGGGGATTATTCTATCGTACAATGCCATCGACAGCATTCCACCCTTGAAAATAGGAAACGCGCGTAAAAGATATAAAACCGAACGATGCTGTTAAAAGGCATGAAGTCACAAATTGCAGAATTTCTCAAATTCTATGCGACATTATTGTGTTTCTAATGTAAAATGTGAATTGTTGGATCATGAAATAGCTTACCTTTGAGTCTTAGATAAATATTGCTTTGTCATTTAATCCTTTAGCCTATTTGATATGTTAAAATTAAGAATTACAGTAGCCTATATTTCTTAGTTAACAGTCAAGAAACAATAGTCTATTCTGAATAACAGCAAAACGGCGACTGATTAAAGATTGACATTGTGGACGTGGTCATGATCTAATATTGACACTAAAACTAGCATATCTCTACACCAAAATTGATCTTGTTGTGTCGATTAACAGACCAGCCCAATAAACGCCCTAAAATGAGTAGACCATAGTTTATTAACGTCCGCCGCGTAATTCCAGGCACCCGATAATCAGACTAAAACATGGATGCTTTATTTGGTATTCATTTTCCGATGGTTTTCAAAAATGCATAGTCGGGACGAGTTTATTTGAGGCATTCCCCCAGATGGAATAGATCCCTTGTGCTGGGTTTTTGGGTGTGATCAACAGCTTTCCCACTGCATTTCTGCAAATGTTCACAGCGAGACAAACCAATCTAACCGAACAATCCAACTCATTTGTTTATCCCGTTCTTCCAGACAGGCAAATGTGCGCTAAGATCTTTTACCATTGCTTTGTCTTTAACTGACGATTTTGAAAGGCAGCCGATATATGAAAGTATATTATTGTAGCCAGGCTATATGCTGGAGTCTGATCGAACACTCTCTCTCCTCAGATTAAATACTTAAATACTACTAGCACACAGCTCAGTACTGCCTGTCTGCATAGCATTAGGAATGCTATTTAACGGACAACGGCAGATAAAAGACAGTCTGTGGAAATGATGACATACCCTACTACTCAGTTTTGAGAGAGCGAGATAGAGCCATGCAGTGAAAAGAGCTTTTCTGTCTGAGTGAATCCTGACTAGTGGATGGTATTTTTCAGGGATTTTTCTAGGTGTGATGAGACAAAGGAACAAAGGATGCCTTAGAAGAGAGACTGCCTACAAGCCTGGAATCTGCTTCAAAGCACACCAAATGGATCTATCGCCTCCCCTCCAGGCCCCCAGATCATGATACTTGGCTGAAGCTATCATCATCTTTAATGATCCCTCCTCCATCTATGGCGAACTATAGCCATGCAGGGGACCACAACATCTTGCAGAGTGTCTCTCCTCTTGCCACTTTCCTCAAACTGACCTCCCTGGGCTTCATCATCGGCGTCGGAGTGGTCGGCAATCTTCTGATCTCCATCCTACTGGTCAAAGACAAGAGCCTACACCGAGCGCCCTACTACTTCTTACTGGACCTGTGCGCCTCCGACATCCTGCGTTCCGCCATCTGCTTCCCTTTCGTGTTCACCTCCGTCAAGAATGGTTCCACCTGGACGTACGGAACCCTAACCTGCAAGGTGATCGCCTTCCTGGGCGTGCTGTCCTGCTTTCACACGGCCTTTATGTTGTTCTGTGTCAGCGTGACCCGCTACCTGGCCATCGCCCACCATCGCTTCTACACCAAGAGGCTGACCTTCTGGACGTGCTTGGCCGTCATCTGCATGGTGTGGACGCTGTCAGTGGCCATGGCCTTCCCCCCGGTGCTGGATGTGGGGACGTACTCCTTCATCAGAGAGGAAGACCAGTGCACCTTCCAGCACCGCTCCTTCAGAGCCAACGATTCCCTGGGCTTTATGCTGCTGCTCGCCCTCATCCTTCTGGCCACGCAGCTAGTCTACCTCAAGCTCATCTTTTTCGTCCACGACCGCCGGAAGATGAAACCGGTCCAGTTTGTGCCGGCGGTCAGCCAGAACTGGACCTTCCACGGGCCGGGGGCCAGCGGCCAGGCGGCGGCTAACTGGCTGGCGGGCTTTGGGAGAGGCCCCACCCCGCCTACCCTTCTGGGCATCAGGCAGAACAGCAACGCGGCGGGCCGCAGACGACTCCTGGTGCTGGATGAGTTCAAGACAGAGAAGAGGATCAGCCGGATGTTCTACATCATGACCTTCTTCTTCCTGGCACTGTGGGGGCCCTATCTGGTGGCCTGCTACTGGAGAGTGTTCGCCAGGGGCCCCGCTGTGCCGGGGGGCTACCTGACCGCCGCTGTGTGGATGAGCTTCGCCCAGGCGGGGGTCAACCCCTTCATCTGCATCTTCTCCAACAGGGAGCTCCGTCGCTGTTTCAGTACCACACTGCTCTACTGCAGGAAATCCAGGTTACCAAGGGAACCCTACTGCGTTATATGAAGGCTGTGATACTTGGCTTTTTTTTTCCACGCGGCTTTCTCTGTCTCTCTTTTTTTACCCTGATTGATCTTGATCGGGGTTGGGTCCCATTGTACAGCTTTCTCTCTCTTTGTCTGCCTCTTTCCCCTCTATCTGTCTCTTTCTCTCTGTCTCCTCATCCTCCTGTTTCTCCTCTTCCCCCCTCTTTTCTGAGACAGGAGTTGGACTGTCAGTCACAGGCCTGGGTGACGGAACATCAAAGGTGGAGGCTGAAGGGATTGGGATTCGCAGGAAGTCGAGCATCCCTCCTGTGTTTATGTTCTAGTAAACAACTCACTGAGGAAGGCCATGTAGATGCAGAGAAGCAAAAAAAATCTAGAGAAGAAGAATCGTCAACAAACTGCAGAGAAAGGACTGACCCCCTTGCTTTGGATATTTTGAAGATAATTCTGTGAGGTATAAAATACAAAATAAAAAATAAAAAGATGAAAAATTTAAAAACTCAAAACAAAGAAATGATTACCTTTCAAGGAATCACTGGAATTGTTTTACATTTAAAGAGTTGCACTAAAAAGAAGATGTAAAGAAGGCTTTTTTTGATCAACAGTTGCATTAAAAGGACAACTTTTTTTTTTTCTCTTTCCAAAACGAAACAATGAATGCTTTAATTTGCAACAGACTTCACAATCGCTGTAAGTAAAGCAAAACATGTCGGGTGGCTTAACTGTTGGAATATACCATCACAAGAGGATAAAATGGTTTTAATGTAAGTGATATCTTTTCTCATTTTGGGGCGGGGCTTATCGATGGGGAACAACAATGTGTGGTTTTTGAAGTTGCAACTTAAAACTAGAAATGATTTCTTGTAGTTTTACGATCCATATGTCCCTAGTGTCTGACATTGTTACTTTCCTATCACTTTTTACTGAGAAAAAAAGACGAATAAATAATGTTTGGATAAAAAAAAAGAAACACTGCTTTTTGAGAACAACCTTGTGCTTAAAAAAAGACAGTGAAGTTCTAATTAAATGTGTCATGTCCATGTACCTAAACAGACATATTGTTAGAGTTATGCTGAGGCCATCCCAGGGGTTCCTGCCTTAAAGGTTCTGATATTTTCATGTCTTTCGGATGTCGGTTTTTCATATGCTCTTGACAAGTCCTTCATACACACAGGGAGGCTTCCTAAATCTGGGCGGAGTGCACGTTCATTTTTAAAAGCTGGTTCACTTTCATGAACATCACAGGCCATACACAATGATCTGCAATGGTTTGCTACACCCCACAGAGTGCTCAGAGCACAGGGAGTGTGTGTTTGTGTGTGTGTGTAGGTGTGTCTGTGTGAGTGTGCATGTGTGCATGCCTGTGTGCGAGAATGAGTGTGCGAGTGTATTAGTGTGCCCTGTGTGTGTGCGTGATGAGTGTGCGTGGTCATCAGTGCGTGCCTGAGTGTGTGTGAGTGTGCGTATGAATACTTCTGTGTGAATCAGACAACTGTCACTTCAAGACCAGAGCCTTAGTATGAAATCTTGCACAATTTGTAAAAAAAATGTTAAAAGGCACCGAGTTGTTACTACGTTCCCAACATTTGCTCTCTACTGATTGTTTTCAATGACTTACTTTTTCTCTTGTGGCCATTTTAATATTTATTCTGTATTCTTTTTTGTATATTATAGATAGATTGTGTAAGTATGTGAGTCTTTTATTTTGAAGTCCCGGATGTGAGTACAGTTTAAGTTAGGATTGCATTTGCTGAAAGTTTACTGTGTAATCTGTTGCTTACATTTTTGAAAATAAAATTTTACATTTTGCAAACCTGTTTTTATTTTTCACCTCACTGACAACATATGCTATTGCATGAAAATTACTCTAACAAGACGATTCATATCTGATTCCAAACCAGACATTTCACCATTACACTATTACCGTTAATGTACCTTAGCTCCACTGTATTGTGTTTCAATGATGTAAGTTTGTATTGAGTGGTGAGTGGGAGTTTCGAATTTACATCAAGAGCGTCCAGATGAAATGATACAGACCTAAATTTTTCCACGCCGAATGATGGATTGTTTTCTCTTGTGTTTTGAGCAAATTCCTTTATTCTTTGATAGACTATTTTGCTTTTGTGGAACATGCATTTTAGTGCTCCATAGCCTTCTATTTTTCTCTGTAATAATCCAATTAGGATATGACCTATGGCCAAATTGTCTGCAAACACAGAGTAATGTAACGTCGTAAACAAGATTCATGCTTTGTGTGCAACTAACCTGAACATTTTATTTTAAGTGTCCTTTCTTTGCAGTGTTTACAATTACTGCTGTGTCATTTGTTACGTCATTAACATACCCTTGATGTGTTCAGACTCTCACGCAAAATACATGATTAATTCTGAAACTCTTCCGGCTAAAAGTTATAGTATTCATCAGGTCTCACAGTGGGGTTTTGTCATCATGGAGGGCTGGTGACTGAACCATCTGATTGACACCACTTCCAAGCTTCATGCCAGAGTTAACACTGTGGCTCTACATCTGCGACCATGTGATGGTCTTTAGGAATGCAATGCAACAGTCATCTAGGCCAGGCAGGATTAATAATGTTAAGAAAATGAATGCCTTGATTATCAACTAAATAACCAATTTTCTGCCAGGTGTACAACACTGCCTTCAGTCACAATATGTTTTGATTGATGTTTTGTTTGCAAGGGAATCATTCCTTCTTTATGTAAGAAACCAAAATGATTACCAGCTCTCACCTTATGTAACTTGAAAATGGGCTTCCCATGGGTTGCCTCTGTGCAATTGTGTGTGCTTTTTAACTGTGACACTTCTCATTAGGTTGACTGGAGGCATATTGGTAAAAATGCCATTATCTTATAAACCGTCACTGGATATGACCGATCTCCCAGTCCCCTTATCCCTCACCCCATGTAAAGCTCTAACCCAACTGTCTGTACACTTACACCCCCCCCCGCCCCGCCCTTCCTGTGCAACCCTCTATTTATTTGACAGCCTCATCTGACTGTGGCTGCCACTCTGTGTGATCTGTACCAGTGTCTGGTTGTAATGGTTGTAATTGCTCTCAATATTCTCTCACCAGAGACATTTACTTCCTTCAAGATATGCTCTCAAATAGATTCCGAGCTCCTGTTGCCAAATGGGATGTCATTCTGGGTCTGTGATGTCATTCTGGGTCTGTGATGTCATTCTGGGTCTGTGATGTCATTCTGGGTCTGTGATGTCATTCTGGGTCTGTGATGTCATTCTGGGTCTGTGATGCTCTTGCTATGCTGATGATGTGTGCGATCGCTGGGGGGAGAAATGCTTAAATTTCCTACTTCCCACCTTTTTACAATCGTTTCCTAACCTCATTGGTGATTCTGTACTTTTCACTTCTGATTTGAGACCTTGGCATGGCTATTACTTTCCATTTCCATCAAAATGACTCCGATCCAGCGTTCCTCCATGTGTATTTTATTGGTGCGGAATGCATGCCGAATGATGTTTCTAATGACTTACCAATGGGATGTGAAAGCCCAGTCTCAGCCTGGTCCTCATGTGCTGCTGGGGATGGGGCTGAGACAGTTGGAACCATCTGCTGACACACACGTCCACTTTCTGGGGGAAGAAATAACTCATCTGTGCTGGGCCATCTGCACGGTGGAGTGTTTTTATTTGTAAATAATGCATGTCTGTTCTTTTTAATTAAAGCAGAGTAAGGATCTTTTCAGGGGAACACTTCAACATAGACTAGAGGAAAAGATGGGAGAAAAGAGGAAAAAGGGAGGGAGAGAGAGAGAGAGAATATGGTGGCAGAGAGAGAAGAGGGGCGGAGAGAGGAGGACTTGTAGCAGAGAGAGAGGAGAGTAGAGCTCTGTGTAGCTGACTGTTCATAAGCCCTTCTCTTTATCAACCCCTAAGCCACAGCCCCTGTGCACCTGTTGAGATCGGAGTGGATTGGATTAGGGAAAGCAATATGGCTGTAATTCCAACCAACCAATCAGAGGGCCTCATGCAGCTTGAACCACATCGCTAACACTTATCAGATTTTCTCAGATGCCTACAAGTACAGAAATGATAACGAGTGGTCAGAATGTCAGCAGGTGGTCAGTGTGTCAGTACGTTTTTCACTGTTCTGGTGTGGTAGTTAATACATCACCAACAGAACGTGATTGCAAACCTTTTTAATACAGGATCTCAGATCGATGTTCTTCCATTTAGGTTGTGGCATTTAAAAAAAATAAAAGTAATACAGGGAAGTAAGAAAAAGCAGGCCAAAGAGCGGGGGATTGGTCAGCATGGCCCACAAATCAGGGAGGGGGGAGGGGGAGTTGAGAAGGGGGAGGGGGGGGGGGCGGTGAGTAACAGCGGTCTAGAGCAGTCCTGGACCACTCCATTAAAGTCCTGTTAGCAACATGCTGCTCAGCCAGATAGAGGCCACAAGGTCTTAGATTCCATCAGCCGCCTTTGTAAAATATGGCATCCATGGCCAATAGCTATCGACATGCCTGAGGTTGGACTGGCTGGTTCTGCGGAGGGGGAGCTGAGAGCTGCTTGTTCCTGTCTGGCTCACCAAAGGACCCCTTGTCATATTGACTGATCATAAGAATGTTCTAATTAATACCGTTAAATGAATGATAATGTGGAGACATTTTTATTGGACCACAATGGGTGGTAAAATGGGCTCTCTCTATGTCTCTCTCTCTCTCTCTCTCTCTCTCTGTTCTACATCTCTATGTGTGTGTGTGTGTGTGTGTGTCGGACATTGAGAGAACTTTTCATGCTGCGTCGTTGTAAATTGTGTCCTCAGCGCTATGTCAACTCATGAAGTAGATTTTCTCGCGGGGCACCAGTAAATGTCATTACTAAAGCTATTACAGCATTAAAACCTCTCTCCAGCTGTTGAATCTCAAACCCAAACAGCTGGAGTAATATCTCCAAATCCATTTAGTGACAAGCTTGTCCAAAAAAGATGCCTGTGGTACACTATAAAAGCGGCATATTGTCTAATAATATGTATGCAAGATACCAGGGGAGAGATAGAGTGAAGGTCCTATAAAATATAAGATCATGATGATGATTCTCATTCCCTGGAGGGTAGCCTTGGAGAGTCCTGGCTATTTATCGGCTGACAAGTTGACAGCCGTTACGGGGAGCAGGGGTCTGTGAATACCAATCATCAGACCGATGTCTACTGAACATAGTATTTGGATGTGGATAGAAAGTGATTGCCAACTGACCAAACATGACTTTATTTCGTAATCCCCCCCCAACCCCCAGTCTCGCCACACTAGTAGGTTATAAAATACTATCCCTGCTTTAAATATTAACTGATTAAACAGCGGGGGGAGCTTCAAAGGTTCGGCCTTGCATATTTAAATGGACGTTTTTTTTCCTGTAATGTGGGATTTAAGAGGAGATGCATTTACGTATTGCCTTGGTGGGATTTAGGCAAGGCAGAATCCCCATGCGTCACACCTGGAGAAGAAGAAGGAGGAGAATATGTCTTAAGCTGCAGGAGGTTCCAGATAACGGTGTCTGTTTAGGCTCCTGAAGCCTGACTACCATGTCTTTAACTTACAGACACATTTGCTTTGACTAAGCGTGATGTTGGGTGTAAATTCCTGTACTGGAATTATAGGTTACAGTTAGAAATGGCAGAGGGTTGTCAGGTTGACTCGGTCATCTGTTCCTACAGGTTAAGTTAACAGACTATATTCCAGCCTTTTTAATGGAAGTAGGGACATTCTGTGAGGCACTGAGCTAAAGCCCTCAGACAGTGAACTACGAGGATTTACATTTACAATTACATTTAGTCATTTAGCAGACGCTCTTATCCAGAGCGACTTACAGTAAGTACAGGGACATTCCCCCTGAGGCAAGTAGGGTGAAGTGCCTTGCCAAGGACACAACATCATTTTGCATGGCCAGAAATCGAATCGGCAACCTGGTTCTGATTAATAGCCCGATTCCCTAACCGCTCAGCCATCTGACCCCAGATGTTTCCGTGACGACATGCGGCACTTAGATATGAGATAATGACGTACATACTGCCTCGGGCAGCAGAGAAGGTGCAAGACTGACCTGCGGAGATGTCCCCAGCCTGCTTAACCTATGGGGCCCTGCAGCTGCCCAAGTCCAGTACCCCAGTGGCTCGAACAAGTGATTTTGTTTACCTCCTAATCCGAGAGCCTGAATGTCAGGGAATCAGTCCTGCTCAATCAGACCCACAGGACCTACAGATACTGAGAGCGTTGAGGCAGCGAAGGCCAGAGGGATGGAGGAAGGGATGGAGGAAGGGATGGAGGGATGGACAGAACCTGATTAAAGGACAGACCATACACGGCTGTCATGCTACAGTAACACATGTGCTAAAGTTAGATTGGGGGAAGAGTAGGGGCTTGGTTTAATCCCTTACATGGATTACCAGCGTCTTTCATGCCAGATTAAAGAGACTCATGATACACATCATGCCTCCCGAATCCTTGATCCTAATGGAGACAAGATCAATGGATTTGATACATTATGATGGTCAACATCATCTGTAACATACAGACAGAAACGCAGATTGGACGGGATTATTTCTGATTTGTATGTGTTTTTTGTTGTTGTTTTTTTACAATTATTGTAGCAATTCAGAGTCTAGTGGTCTCAAACAACAGATCGGTACGTTTTACGATACAAAAGACAGATTATCATCTCTCAACCGTAAAACCAGTTATTCAGCTCATGGACGTAGAGTGAAAGACTGATGTTGAAGTACCTCATCAGCAGATATGAAAAGCAATATATATAGGTCACATGAACATTGGATATAACTAACTGTCCATTGTTCCACTGTTTGTCTGTGGAACTGAAATATTCCCCTCGACAGCATCAACACACGAGGCTCCATATTTCAATGAAGTGCTGAATCTAGACCAAGCCAAACTGCCGGATGGCAAAAAAAAGGACAACGAAATAGACCGCAAATATTTTCCTAACCGAGTGAAATATTTAAAAGCCTTTCCCTGACTGTGGATTGTATGTAGTTCTTTACTGACCGCAGAGATGAAGGCACCAGTGTTGTGTTTTCACATCCGTGGTTTCTTCTCTCCATAGGCCATGCTGTTAAAAGATGTTCAAAGCCAAATATATGCATTACTGTGTCTACCACATGTAAGCTCCCTTATCTTTCCTGAGGGAGGATTCATATAGTGTATCAATTTTAAAGAGTAAAACCATGATAGTCTATAAATGCAAGCACATGCTAGCCCAGTGCAATGCAGGCTAAAGGAGAGATTAGCATGTTATGCCTGGTGGTTATCTGTGAATATTTCTCAATTTAGCCTCTTTTTTTCTCTGTCGGAGTTAGCGTGTTCATCGTTATAACTAGCTTCATCCCTGCAGCATGGCTGTGGTATGGAGAAGGAAGTCTTCCCAGATAGCCATGGCTGTGTTATGTTTTGAATATTTTGGTTTTTGATCCAGTGGGCGATGCAGTTAGTCCTGCATTCTGTTGTTGTTCTGGGAGATTGTGTTTATCAGTGTTGAGACATGCGTTTTGTTCCTTGCTAATTCTGCCTGTGTTGTGGCAAAGCCAGAGGCTTTGGAGAAGCTTTCATCCACTCGCTTCCTCTGTTCTAGTCTGTTCAGCACATTCTGTCTCTTTCTTTTTCTGTCGGTTTCTGTTTCTCTCGCTCTCGATCCCTCTCTCCTACTCGTTTTTTTTTAACCTCTTTTACCGTCTGTCCCCGATGCTCTCTATCTTTCTCTCACTCTCTCTCTCTCTCTCTGCCTCTCTCTCACTCTCTCTGCCTCTCTCTCGCTCTCTTTCGCTCTGCCTCTCTCTCGCTCGCTCTCTTTCTCCTTTTTTATTTTTGGAAACATCTAATTCTTGTGAGTCAGACCTGTCACGCTCACAGAGAGTCTGGCCTAGCAACCCTCATCTCTTTGGTCCAGAACTTTCCCACTCCAGATCTTAGAACTGAACTGAACAGAACAAAAGTTTGTGCTCTGAAACACACACATATTCATGCATATCCCCATACATACATACATACATACATACATACATACATACATACATACATACATACATACATACATACATACATACATACATACATACATACATACATACATACATACATACATACATACATACATACAATCACAAATGCACATTACTACACCCACACATAAAACTATTTGTAGTGCCTATACAACTAGTGCATCACAATAGGAACACATGTTACAGATTGTGGATTTGGAGGATCTGCTTGTGACTGGTGAGTGTGTTTATGATCATGTAGGGTGTGGAAAGAGATTATTTTCCATATTCCCCAAATGTGCTTTATAATTTACTGCAGTTTACATGGATCTTGATATACTGTGCACAAATATGAAAATGTTGAACTGTAAAGCCAAGATGTCCTTGAATTCACATCAGCCAGTGCATCAGTGCTGTCCCTCGAGAGACTCAACATTGAGATGTCAGAATGAGCCAGACACCTCTTGTGATTTCATCTGGAGAGATGTTGATGGTGATGGATGCTGGTTTACTGACTGATTGTCATGTCATTCACTCACATCACCGTCCTCTCCTCAAGGAGAATAGCCCTGTTCTGCCGTGTGGGTCTGATATTGAGTGGAACTGTCCTTGCCTTTGTTCCCAAGCCCTTCATGAACACAGACACATGTTCTGTAGAGTGCCACTCCTAGCTGGGTCCTGGCTACAAGCACTCCAAAATCTAGGAATATGCACCACCGCATCCAATACATCACATCCAGTATGTAAACTACACTGGAACTTCCTGTCTAGGTATGTAGTGACATCGCAGCCAGGCTGGATTTCAGGACCACTCCCTGTAGCTCGATCCACGGTTGTGTCTCTGTGACTGGATGAAGCTGACACAGACATGGAGAAAGACAAGACTGGAGGGTCAGGGAGTACAGGCTCGAAGGGTACAAGACTGAAGGGTCAGGAAGCACAGGCTCGAAGGGTACAAGACTGAAGGGTCTGGAAGTACAGGCTCGAAGGGTACAAGACTGAAGGGTCAGGAAGTACAGGCTCGAAGGGTACAAGATTGAAGGGTCAGGAAGTACAGGCTCGAAGGGTAAAAGACTGAAGGGTCAGGAAGTACAGGCTCGAAGGGTACAAGACTGAAGGGTCAGGAAGTACAGGCTCGAAGGGTACAAGACTGAAGGGTCAGGGAGTACAGGCTCGAAGGGTACAAGAACTGCAGACCTGCCTTCTGAGCTTCTCCCTTTATGACCATTTGTTCAATTATAAAAAGTCATTGTCTCTCTTTCCAAGGACAGTTTGTTCTTACTGATTAATCTTTGGGCTAATGAAATAGATAACCTGCTGAAACGAATCACACATTTTCTGCACAGCACTAAAAACCATAATGGGTACTTTTTGTAATGTTTGATGATGGTTTTTGT
This sequence comes from Hypomesus transpacificus, assembly GCF_021917145.1. Taxonomy (NCBI): domain Eukaryota; kingdom Metazoa; phylum Chordata; class Actinopteri; order Osmeriformes; family Osmeridae; genus Hypomesus; species Hypomesus transpacificus. The sequence goes on from NC_061066.1 coordinate 8,584,432, forward strand.
GCCTGAGGCAAGAGAACAGAGCGTAATGCCCCCATTCAAACAGCAGTGTTATTGTACCATAATATTCTGCTGCTTTAATAAGTATTGTCTATTGCTGGAGGTTTATGGAAAGGCAGCGTAATAACTCTCTGTGCTGTAGTTAAGTCTGCTGGACCTTTGTGTTGCAGTTCTGCACATCAGTCAGTTACAGAGTGAAACTACAACAAAAAAAAAACATTTTATTGATTTCACTCTTCACGCTTTGGCTGTTTAGTTGCTCAAGGCCCCAAATTCCAAATGTACTAACCACCACATATGAAAGCAGGATTGTACTCCGGCATTGCATGTTTACTTAGCTCGATAGGCCTGTTTTGCATAATGTACAAACCTGAAGGTATATATTTATGAACCACAGATACATATTTAATGGTGGCATGCATCAGCAGAATCTTTCTAAAAGCTTACATATTTAATGCAGGGGCATGAAAGACCTGAACTGGTCATGGGTACACGTGTGTTGGATGGAGGTATAGCTGAGAGCACTCATTCAGTCTTGAATCAAGCCCCAAAGACAACCACCAGACTTCCCACAATGCACTGTAGTTTGAAAGCAGTTAGTTCTCTGAATCATCGGGAGGTTCCTCTGTGCTCAAGCTACAGTAGGTTTCTGCAAGCAAATGGCCTAAGACAGTGTCGACTATTATGTAACAATCGCACAGCCCAAATGAACCAAGGCCTGTCGTGCAGCTGTGCATGATGTGTGTGCTGCATGCAAGGGGCTTCAAGTGTGAAATGAGATTTAATTTATATTGATTCTAGTGTTTGCGCTCTTTAAAAGATAGCACCCCCCGTGGGACTGTTCAATCTAAACTTTTGCCTCCAGTGATCATCATCATAGATAGTATACAGCAGCTCCATATAAATGATAGAAGCCTGGGTGATATGATCCGGCTTGCAAAGGTTCATCAGAGAAATGGATACCCTATAGTGTTACAGGATAGAAGAACAGGCTACTGGCCTCCAGCCTGGGAAGTGACAAGAGCAGAACCTGTCATATCTTCACAAGCCAGGCAGATCTCTGGATCTGCTGTACCAGAGTCGAATGGGATGTTCACTACTGCACAACTCAGTTGCTCCAAAGCCAATTGATGTTTTAGAACCCTGCGGTGTTCCAGAACTCTCTCTCAGAACTCTGTCGTTTGACAATTCTTTTGATGTCTCCTGGACAATGTAATTTTCTAGAAGGCTTGTGATGTTCTGTTCTTTTTTTTCATAGCCCTACCTAACCCCACAGATAAGTGATGTTCTAGCAATCTGTGATGTTGCAGAATGTTGTTCGGAATTCTTTTCATGTCTCCTAAACCCTGTGATTTCTTTTATAATTTGTTTATATTTATTTTTAATTTAATTTATATTTATTTATATTTTTTTACATGAAGTGAGCCATCTCTGAGCTGGACCATGTGAGGAGAGACTCTTTAGCTTCTACTGGGGCCAGGGCCAAATCATGGCCAAATTAGATCAGTTATTCTGCTTCATGAACGGTGGGTCAGATCATCACTGCTGCATTCAGGCTCAGCTCTCCTTTTCTTCCTGAAACATCTACAGCCCTCTACAGTGGACCACAAATGCTTGTTGTCATCCAGTATTCTGATTATTTTCAGTTCAACAATCATTGTCAAGACAGCAGGACAAAAAATAACTGGGGTCTGTATCTGATATCATAGTCCCTTACCAGCATATTAGTTTGGGATGTTCAAGTTCTCTGGATTCAGTTTTCTCCATCTCCGACTGCATGTCTGTCATGATCATTAGATAGAGCTTGTACATGTAGAAAACAGAGAAAGAGAGAGAGAGAGAGAGAGAGAGAGAGAGAGAGAGAGAGAAAGAGAGAAAATGAGAGAAAGAGAGAAAATGAGAGAGAGAGAGAGAGAGAGAGAGAGAGAGAGAGAGAGAGAGAGAGAGAGAGAGAGAGAGAAAATGAGAGAGAGAGAGAGAGAGAGAGAGAGAGAGAGAGAGAGAGAGAGAGAGAGAGAGAGAGAGAGAGAGAGAGAGAGAGAGAAAATGAGAGTGCGTAGACAAAGAGAAGAAAAAAGGAGATTAAAACAAAGAGAAAGAAACATACATTTCAGATTGGGTTATGACTCCTGTGCCCCAAGTGTGTCTGTCAAAACATTGTTGGAAATGGAAGAGAAAAGAGCTCGTATGAGCCTTCTGTTTACAGCAAGACAGGAAGGAGGGGCGGGAGGCAGGGTAAGGAACGACAATGGAAAGAGAGTCTGAATAAATATGTGTTTTTTCATCTCTGCCGACCCTGGGGATTGCATTCTCATTTCGTGTCTGGCGATGCTCTCGTGTTGTTGTCAGCAGTGCAGAATGGTTCAGGAACACACAGTCTGAGAATAAGACTCGCAGTCTGCACATTGACCACAGAAGGAGCTGTCAGGCTTAGCTGGAGTGTCGATCAGAGAGGGGAACATCTGGCCTCCCCGCAGACACACTCTTGTATGCAGACACTCTGCTCTGAGAGAGGGTGTCGAGCCCAGGGTGGAGGGCTGTCTCTGTGTCCTCACCATAACCACAGGCTAAGCCACCTTTCCACAGTCTCCTGCCCTGAGTCACCATGGACCACTGGCAAATATCCCAGGAGGGATGGGGGGGACACAACCCCCCAATTCTAGGCAGAATACGATTTGTCCCCCCACATATACATTACTACATGTAGGTAATGTGTTACACCACTACTTTTGGTGTCCTCCCTCAAAATTGCCCTTCAGAACATTTCATTTAATCATCCCCCCCTCAAAGTATATATGAGATTGTCTCCCCTGCCATGGGCAGACGCCCAGTATGGCTGTTTCATTAGGCCTTTTCACAATCCACAGGCTTTTGGATGGCGGGCTGTTTGATAGGCTGTCCGTACAGGCAAGATTTAGCCTGAGCCTCTGTGCTCTTTTGTTTTTGTCTCAGTGTCGTCGGAAGCTGCAGACTTGACTACAGAGAAGTTCTTAAAGGCGCAGTTCTGTTATTGTCTAAGTGGAACATTTTGGGATTGAGTCATGCACACTGTCATGCACCAGATTTTTTTTTCTTCTTTTCTTCCAGTGCTGTATATGCAATTTTTAAGGTCTGTGAAAGTCAAACAATTAAATTCCATTGACGTTTGAGTGAAATGCTGCTTTTAAAAGACTTGGCCATCACATGATTGGTCCAGCATTTTGTAGAGAAAGCAGTTTGATTGCCAAGAGGATCCATCCATGCCCCCCACCAGCGCAGACACAGGTCACTGGCTCCCTGTCTGCCTTATCTTCCTCCGAGAGGGCCTCAGAGCGCTGTCTTCGCCCAGCTCCACTCAAGATAAGGCCGAGAATAGACCGCTTCTCTGACAGGACAGCGGCGGACGATAAGACCGCACTGTCCACAGCTCTGAGGTGGAGATGGGAGACGTGAGGAGGGAGGAGGAGAGGGCACACAGGCGGGGGCGGAGCACAATAATTCTAGCAAATACTGCTGGCCTACGCACATCGACACTGATATGGGGTTCCATGTCAATGCTTACCCTTTGACCTCTGTTTGTTCAAGCCCGGATAAGAGAGAGAGAAAATAAACGTTCTATAGGTACACAATGCATCTGCTCTTTATTGGCTCTCTGCTCTCAGGTGATCATTGATTTTCTGTATTGACCCCCTGTGCTGGAAAACATGGCCGATAGTCGGTTGTTACACCGTTCAGCCTCGCTGCGATAAGAGAATTACTAGCTGTGGAGCGTCGGCTGGTTGGCGTTTGCTCCCTCCAAGCACAGTCAGATGGAGGCACAGCGAAAGTGCATCTGAAAAGGCTTTTTTCCTCTGGCATGCAAACACAATCAATACCTCTGTGTCTTAGTAAATGAGATCATGTGGACGGGTCGCGCCAGTCAGCAAATGAGCTGGACTGTAACCCCCTCGTGTGCCTGGTGACTCCATTCTCTATCAGGGAGCAATGGATGGGGCTAATTGAATTGGCCTGAACAAGCTGTGGGGCTTGGCCCCTCTTTCTTTAGCGACAGCAGATATTCAGCTTTGATAGCTTCACCCCCCGGAGCTGGGACATGTTTAACATGTTATATCTGCTTAATTCATACTGTGCCTTCTTCCATGTTTAATGTAGCAGCAAGTGTGTGGAAGCTTCCCAGCGAGTGGTGAACGGCGGCATGATTAAGATGCATCAGTCTACACTTCTTGTTACTTTGAGTAAATAAACCACAATGGCAACAATCAAAAGCTAGTTAATTATGATCTGCTCTGAAGCAGACAATGACAAACGAACAGTATCCTCAGTCCTCGGTTGAATCCTTGCCAGCAGCATGATGGCTTCCTTTGTCCAGAAATTTGAATGAAAGGGAATGGGAGTCAGGTGGCTGAGCGGTTAGGGAATCGGGTTGGTAATCTGAAGGTCGCCAGTTCGATTCCCGGCTGCGCCAAATGACATTGTGTCCTTGGGCAAGGCACTTCACCCTACTTGCCTCGGGGGGAATGTCCCTGTATTTACTGTAAGTCGCTCTGGATAAGAGCGTCTGCTAAATGACTAAATGTAAATGTAAATGAAAGAAAAATGAGAATGATTGAGAAAGGACTCTGAGAGAGAGAGACAAATGGTGAGGGCAGAATGGTCGATGAGTTGGGGCTAGAACTGCACATCCCAAGTTTTTTAAAAAGAGATTGCTGATGAAGTGTTTCAAGCCATCCGCTCAAATTGCTACACACTGATATTAAGCATTCATAGCATACCAGCTAATTAGGACACCATTAGCATCTCCCTCTCTCCCTTCTTTCTCTCTCTGTCTCTCTCTCTCCCCTTCTCTCTTCCTGTTCGCTCCTTACTTTATACCTCATTATTCCATCACTACTTTATCAGAAGCTCTAAGGCCAAAAGCCCATTTATCATTTTCCAGCCATTACAAGGGTTATTCTATCGAAACACTTGCATTTACATAATAGCAGGCACACTGGTAGCATGGTATCCGTACTGCTTTGAAGTCTCAGTTCCATATTTCCCCAGTGAAACAACAGCCCATAATATTCTTCTATATGACGTTCTTGCATTTGGAACAAGGCCTGTGGATGTCTTACATACAGTTCACACGCTGCACTGTGTGTTCTATCATGCAGCTAGCAAGCCAAACAAAATGTCCAACGGAAGGTTATATAAGTGTTGTGCCTGTGTGTGCCGAGCACTACAAGAAGCCTCTGGCCCTCTCTGGCCTTATCTGTACAGGTGGAAGTCATGCGGGTTTGAGGTGGGCTAAAGACCACAATAGACACTGTGCCATGCATAAATGTCATGTCATGAAATGATCTGGAAATTAGTCAATCAGCCAGTGTACTTCACTTTGTTAAGGAATGATTATTCCTGAGTGCTCTCAGCTCACTTCCTGTAGATAAGTCCAAACACGCCTTACTCATCATAGTCATGTTCCCAGGATGATTCTGCCCCTGGTCCTTACAATACAGCCTTCATGACCTGCAACATTGCATTATGAAAGGATATTTCCTACTCTCAAACTAAACGGAAATGAAATTCCTCTATGAAGAAACCCTTTTACAGAACAGCTAATAGGAGGAGATAGCCTGCAAGCATTTCATCCAAAATCTTGTGAAAAAAATAGTAAAATTTTCTTGTTCGCTTTGTCTCTGTGAGACAAAAACAAGCAGTCTTTAATCCCATGTGACGTGAGCAGTCACGAGGAAGAGATGGAGAGCTCACGGAAAAAAAGAATGAGGAAGCCAGCTCCGGAAGAGAGAGAGGGGGGTAGAGAGAGAAAGAGAGAGAGAGAGAGAGAGAGAGAGAGAGAGAAAGAGAGACAGAGGGTGAAGGAAGAAAACTGAGTGAAGAGAAAGAGAAAGCGAAGTAGAGGGAGAGCGAGCGATGGAGAGAGGCAGAGAGGAAAAGTAAGAGTGCAAGGGGGGTAGAAAGACTCGGAGATGGAGAGAGAGAGAGAGAGAGAGAGAGAGAGAGAGAGAGAGAGAGAGAGAGAGAGAGAGAGAGAGAGAGAGAGAGAGAGAAAAATAGAAAGACGAGTGCCCTGTCTCTTTCCCAAGGGCCCTTGAGCTAACGTGAAGAGACTGCTGCTGTTAATATCTCCCTTTAAAAGGCCCCTGCAACGCTGGATGGGTGACCCCGTGTGCCTTCGGGACAAGAGGCCAGCTGGGTTGTGGGTACTGCCTCAGCACTTCTCCTAATTCACTTGTTATTCATCCTGAACTTGATTCAGTTTTGTTGTGCGGTGCTGTTTTGCATTTGGGTAGCATTGTGTTGTAGTGCGCTGTGTTACGTTGTGTGGGTGGTGTTGCGTTATGATGTGTGGTGTTGCGTTGAGTGATGTGTTCAAAGTGGTTCAAAGTGGTTCACCACCCTTTTTACCAAGAAGCGGGCAAGCGTCTTTACCTCAGTAGAGTACAAGAAGATAGAAAAGTATTGTGTCAAATGAGAGAGCTCTTGGCTCTTCTCTCCTTTTCAACCATCCATCACTCTTTCTCCACCTCTTTTTCTCCTGGATATTGGGCGGCCCTCTTTGGATCGGTAATCCCTCTGCTCTTCTACAGCAGGTCATGGATTGAGAGTGTGAAACCTGATCAGGCTATGGAGGAGAAGCCTATATGTGTGAGTAGGTGTGGGAGTGGGCGTTCAAACGGATTCTGCTGTTGGGTTGCAATATAACACACTCTGTCAGCACAGCTTATTCTCTGCTGGATCCAGGGGCCTTCAAACAATAACTCTTCAAGATGTGACAGCATGCCAAAAGAGAAGAAGAGTTCCCTATTATCAGGACACTTCTTCTCAACTCCCCTCGATCCTACAATGTCCAGTAAAACACGTACGCTTCGCCACTGATTCGATATTGTTAAGAAAAGAGGCACACAAAGGATGAAGGAGAAGACGGTTTGGCGGCATTGTTTATGGCGAAAGCTTGAATCATCCCTCTGAATGAGTTTCACCCTTCATCAGCCAGGCGTTGACGAGGAAGCTATGGTGTTGATTCCCTCAGCAGGAAGTGAGACGGAGACATATGCTCCAGATTTATATCTTTTAGCACAGAACACATAACACAACGACACCTCAGGGATGTTTTGATTCGGTGAGAACCCATGGTGCCAGATGAAGTGTCGGCGAACATAAATAACTGCCTGTTTCCTGCCAGACACAGGCAGTACCATTGATGTTTCTAAGAAAAAAGAATATTGACATCTCCCACAATTGTCACATTGCTGCAGTAGCGCTATGGAGTGATCAAATGTAGTGTGAAGACAACGGAAGGATGGAAAGAGGGATGAAAAGAGGGGGCTGGGGGGCCAGAGGGCTGGGGTGCCAGGTGTCAGGGCTTGCTCAACTAAGAGTGTGATGGTGTTCCTTGTTCCATGATGTTACACACTTCCTCTGACATCACTTTTAGAAATGAGTAATGCTCTACATGTTTGTTGTTCCTTCCACCACCCCACACTTCGGCCTCGGTTCCCTTTGCTCAGTCTGGAAATGATGGATTTCTAAGCTTTCTGTAATTGATGTCACGGCCAAAACTACTTTAGGTTTGTCAGACAGAAAGCTGTCTCAAAGTAGAATCATTCTGGCAAGAGAGTCCCTGACTGAACCATGGAGAGAAGAGATGAGGAGGGGAGAGAGGAGAGGAGAGGAAGGGAGAGGGGAGAGGGGAGAGGAGGGGAGAGAGGAGAGGAGAGGAGAGGAGAGGAGAGGAGAGGAGAGGAGAGGAGAGGAGAGGAGAGGAGAGGAGAGGAGAGGAGAGGAGAGGGGAGGGGAGGAGAGGATGGGAGGGGAGGGGAGAGGAGAGAGAAGAGAGGAGGGGAGAGAGACAAAACCCTCTGCCTCTCTTTCCATTTCACCTCCGGGAACGATCAACTTCTTTCCCAAGTGGCTTTCACCATATTCTGTGTGTGTGTGTGAGCAGTCACACACATATTCAGCCACGCACACACACACACATAAACACACTTCTCTGTCCAGTCTCCAGTAAACCAGATCCAGACTCATTCCGGGATGTTCTCTGGGGAAAAGTGGGGGGCTCAGCCTGCCTGTGTGACTGCTGGCAGCTGTGGCGTCCTATGGCATCCTAGGGGTTAACTCAGGCTCCGCTGTCCAGTCACGTAGAATCAATGGACACGCAGCAGAATGGAAGTGGAAGACCACACAGCAGCATCTGGAACACGTCTGAGGTCTGGTACCTTTTCATGTGTGTGTGTAAGAGAGAAGAGAGACAAAGCAAATTAGGGCTTGTGTGGATGTATCCGTGGGCTTGTTTGTACGTGCGTTTGTGTGAGTGAGAGCGTTTTTGTGTGTGTGTGCGTGAAAGAGTGTGTCAGTCTTGCGCCCCCCCCCCCCCCCCCCCCCCACTGGGTCAGAGAGGTCCAGGAGGGCTTGACTCAGCTCCTCACTGTTTTGTATTTCTAATCCTCCTGATTCACACCTGGGGGTCAGTGGCTCCAACCTGTCTCCTCCAAGCTCATCAAAAACAGCCATGGAAGAGGACAGGCCCAAAATATCATCAGGCCCCCGTCATTAGCATCAGTCGATGTTCAAAATGTCAATCCACATACCCCACAATGCATTGCCAGAGGGCTGCCGTGTCTGTGTGTCCGTCCTTGTACGCATCTAACAAGAGAAGCACGGATGACAGACGCTGAGGTGTGATTTTGCCCTCCTGGTTAATTAGAGATGCTGGCTTCGTTCTGCAGGGAAGAATATTCTAGACTGGTTGTTTGACGACTTCTACCAAACACCATCTGAGGGTCCTGTGTCAGGGTTTGAGCATTGCCATGTTGTGCCTCAGACCGCCATGAAATGAAATGTTTATTTGTGTCTTATTTTTTTGCGAAAAAGCAACAATATTTGCAGTGCTTTGGATCTGATGGCAGCCGCGGCGAGGAGAAATGAGGACGAACACATCTGACAGTCTGCTCCACTTCCCCTGGGTGCCCACTCGGAATTGCGTTCTATTTCACAGATTGTGTGTGAACTGTGTTCGTTTATTTATTTATTTTTATTCTATAAACGTATAAACACTGTTTCAACTACAGTTTGCACTCCTCCATTTATCTATTTGGACCTGACGGTCGTGGATTCCCTGCGTTCTGCAGATTGCATGCATGGTCTGTGTGTTTAATAGAGGGTGTAGAAGTGTTATTAGATTCTTGCCCTCCTGCCCCCAGGGGTTCCTCAGCAGTCACGTCTGATCTGGAGTGCGTGGAGAGGATTGGAGCGAAGGTCCTGCCAGAGTGGCCTCCAGGCTGCAAGATGGCCCCCTCAGCCTGCATCAGGCACCCAGCCCGCCTCCAAGCTGGGCCTGGGCCACGGTCTGTTCTTAGAAGAGAAAACTCTCCCTGCAGCACAGCAAATTGCTAGCTGACCTGTTAATCACCAGTTTGTTTTCCAGACATTGGAGGATGTGGAGAGGTACTATTGACTGGGTCTGTGGTTTGCACTCATTTCCCTAGCGCCTTACTTAGGTTATTGGGGCTGGTCGTATAACCTGGCCTCTGACATATCTGCTTGGAGTTGGAATGGCTGTAATCGTAGACGCTGTGATAAAACATGGTGTGTGTGTGTGTCTGTGTGTGTGTGCGTTCTCCTTGCATGGCTGCCTGCTGTTCGTGCTTAGGCCTTAAACCCTATGTTTAATTGTTCTTCCCTTGTAGCATTGACTTTAATGTAAATTATTAATCCCTCTCAGTGCCAGCACCAGTTCATTTAAAAGCTTTCCCTGTGCGTATGTGTGGTAGACAGAAAAGAATAATCGCTATCTGTGAGATATGAAATAATAACAAATAAAAGAGAGAGAAAGCAAGAGAGAAAAAGAGACATTTTCAAAGGGAGCATGCAGAGAGAGACAGAGAGAAGAGAGAAAAAAGGGGGGGTAATCTGTGTTTTATAGCATGCATCAAAAAGGAAACAAACATCAGAGGGAAAGTAATGCTCATTTCATTACAACACAGAGAGAGAGAGGAGGGGCAGAGGGAAATAGAGAGGACAGAGAGAAGAGGGGGAGGCCGGCCGGACCTACGGCATGCTCCGCTTCAGGTGAAAGTTCCGCTCAGGTTGGCTGGAACCAGAGGACACGTTGTGTTACATCTCTCCCTCCCAATCTCTCTCTCCTCTCTCTCTCCCACTTCACCTCTCCCTGCTCTCTTGTTTTTCTCTCTCTCCCTCTACATCACTTTCTCAATATCTCTCTCTACTCCCCCCCCCACCCCACACACACACCTCTCTTAAGAGGCTAGCTCATGAAGGGAAATGTTATATTTAGCTGACCAGTATTGTGTTTGTTCGCTGGAAGGTACAGTGGCCTTGGAGCAGAGCCAAAGCTCTGCAGTAGACAGCTTTGTCTCCTTGCACAGCACACAAACAAGCTGCCCTGCTCGCTGCTGCACACGACCATTAAAGCTTCTCCACTTCACAGGGTTCTCCATCCACCATTGGGAAAACCCTCAGAACACAACTGAACAAAAGATTTTTGATCACAGGTAAAAACCCATCAAACAATGTTTCAACAAGGTTACATGTATTAGTTTTTTTGTTGTTGCAGATGATGACTTTGGTATCCATTTAAAAACTAAGCTCCACCCATCCCAGGAAGTTGCTCAAGCAGAACACCGGAGAGCGGATTCAAAATGACATTTCCAGGAAAATCCTAAAGATACAATGAAGGTCTCTCTTATCGTGGGGCTTACAGTAATGTGACTGATGCGATGTAATCTTGTCGAGTTATATGACAATCTTGTCTCATAATATGACTCAGTCTTGCTCAAGTTGCATTTCTCCCTCTTTGAATCTGTTTCATCACCTTGGCAACCAACACTCTCTGATTGGAGAGTGGGAGTGATAATGTAGACCTCTTGGTGAGCCAGGCAACGTTTCCCAGAAACGCTTCTTAAGGAAGGTTTTAGTGACCTATATATCTCAGTTCACATATTCACAAATACACTGCAAACACTGTACACCAGATCCATCATGTCCTCATACAGCGGACCCTGTTCCACAGGCTCCGCCTCCTCTCCATGGTGGGTTCATGCAGTTCTTCCAGCCCTAGATATGTGTCAATGTGTGCGTGTTTACACGTGTGTGTGTGTGTGTTTACCATGTGAGCACAAATGTTTGTGAGCATCAATTAAAAAGCTGGGTCAACGCACGGCGCTACATGAAACACTCTCTCAGTCCATCAGTCGTCCTCTGAGCGATCCCTCCCCCCATCACACTGACGGAGGTTAACATGGAGGGAAGAAGCAGCCTGCTGGGATCCGCACTCCCAGACTAACTCAACAGAGAGACACAGAGCACTGCTCCCCCAGAGGACAAAGCACACCAGAGGACAGTGGAACACTCATCGAGATTACACACAAACACACACACACACACAGTCACACACAGTCATACACAGAAGCAAGAGGCAATATGAGGGCAGTAAACATGAAACCTGACCCCCAGGAACATGGCTGCCGTGGCAGTGTGTTGCCGTGGCAGTGTGTTGCCGTGGCAGTGTGTTGGCGTGGGAGCGTGTGGCGCGGGAGAGACGCCGCCCCCGAACTCAGGAGAGCAGGCTTATCTCAGTCAACAGGCTGGAGAGAGGGTGACACATGCTTTTGTCTCAACCCACATCCACTGCTCTCAACACTCCTTAAGCTACTCTTTTTCTCTCTCTTCTCATCTTATCTCTCTCTGTGTCTCTCTCGGTCTCTTTCTCTCTCCTCCCCCTCATGCTGTTTTCACTGCTACACTCCCCCCACTCTCCCCCCCCCCCCCCCCCCCCCCTGGCTGCTTCAGAACAAACACAGTGAATTCAGTACATCCACTTCAATTAGCATTGTCAGCCCGTGACCTGGATTAGCCCATACAAGCTTTAGCACAGTGACAATCACCATACTGAAGCAGCTCGCTTCCAGCGCTCTCGACACCCTTTAGAGGCTGTTGCATATCGAGGCTGATAGTATACTGGAAATGCCTCCAATGCTGTGGCTTAACTTATCTGTAAGCTTAGCCTCTCTCTGCAGTTAGCACTGCAATCTCAACAATCAGACTTGGCATTGACTTAGCTCCAGCTAACTCGCATCAGGTTTTTCCACCAAACCAGGTTCTGTTTCAGTACTACAGAGGGCTAGATACATAGTGTTAGGTTCTGGTATTGCAGAAGGGAAAGTGACATAGCACTTGGTTCTGGTACTGCCTAGGGCTAGCTACATAGCATTAGGTTCTGGTATTGCAGAAGGGAAATTTACATAGCACTAGGTTCTGGTACTGCCTAGGGCTAGCTACATAGCATTAGGTTCTGGTATTGCAGAAGGGAAATTTACATAGCACCATGTTCTGTTACTGCCTAGGGCTAGCTACATAGCATTAGGTTCTGGTATTGCAGAAGGGAAATTTACATAGCACTGGGTTCTGGTACTGCCTAGGGCTAGCTACATAGCATTAGGTTCTGGTATTGCAGAAGGGAAATTTACATAGCACTAGGTTCTGGTACTGCCTAGGGCTAGCTACATAGCATTAGGTTCTGGTATTGCAGAAGGGAAATTTACATAGCACCAGGTTCTGTTACTGCCTAGGGCTAGCTACATAGCATTAGGTTCTGGTATTGCAGAAGGGAAATTTACATAGCACTAGGTTCTGTTACTGCCTAGGGCTAGCTACATAGCATTAGGTTCTGGTATTGCAGAAGGGAAATTGACATAGCACTAGGTTCTGGTACTGCCTAGGGCTAGCTACATAGCATTAAGTTCTGCTATTGCAGAAGGGAAAGTTACATAGCACCAGGTTCTGTTTTAGTATTGCAGAGGGCTAGCCAGCAAGAACCAGGTGTTGCTTTATTGCTGCAGATAACCAGCTAGCTCCAATTCCTGATCCTGTGCTGCAAAGTGCTAGCCTGGAGCCAAAGTTAATGCTGCAGGCTTGCAGCACTCTCAAGGCTGCAGCTTCACATCACAGTTCAGCTTTTAGAGTAATGAAGGCTACTTAATGTAAATCAGCGACAAATGGAGATGTGTAAATTCTGGAGAAAGAGAGAGCGAGAGCGAGAGAGAAAGAGAGAGAGAGAGAGAGAGAGAGAGAGAGAGTGCTTTTATAGTCCAAAGCTGAGCTTCCTTTCACAAGAAAGGATTCTCATGAAGGGTCCACATGTAGAAGGAAATCCTCCACGTCTGCAGTGCTAATCTTGTCTAAGTGTTGGCGATATCAATCCTGGCAACTTTGATTAATGAAATTGATATAACGTGGCAGCAGGCATTTCCATAAGCTGTATGATGTATGGTTCAGCATGTGGCGACATCGTCATCAAGCAGGCTTAGCAGAGCCACACTTATGAACGGGGGCCAGAGGCAGAGCAGTCATCTCCAAATGAAGATGTATTGTCACACGTGTCACTTGGTTCAAGGATCAAACTCCTCTCTGGCTGGTTTCCTGTTCTACACTCACCCCACAATCCTCATGCTGTCCGCTCTCTGGTTAGAAAACCTGTTGTTTAGATACTGGACGAGGAGCCAGAGCGGGTATTTCTTTCGACGTATGAAAGGAAACACGTGTGGATTGATGTTAGTCAGGTCTGAACATCACTTCAGGACCTCCTGCTCTTCCTCATGCTGATTGATAATGATACAGCAGCATGTAGCCACACACACACCACTGATTTATTACGCTGTACGTCTCTGTAGATTGAGTTGGCAATATCTACAGGCAGGTAGGTGGGCAGGCTAATTGGCTCTGGGCAATTCATCATCTTAGCAGCTCTGAAACTGACAGCACACTGATAATGTCATCTCTGATGCATGTGGATGTTATAAAACCCGACTTTTTATTCTATTAGTCTTCGTCTATAGAAATGATCCATGTGTGTTGTGAGATTTGTTCACTGTTTTAATGGAGATGTGGCTGTGTTTGCTTGGATTGGATGCTTTTAGCCAAAGAGACTTGAGAGTGAGAGAGTGATTTTTACAAAAGTGCATAGGTCACTGATCATTCCTGTGGAAAAAGCAAGCAACAATAATATATTTCACAACTAGTACAATAATTTAAAAACAGTTACACCAATAAAGAGCCACAAAGTCTCTCAATAAGAGGCATTGTGATCCTGGGGGAAACTAACATCAGATCCAGCCAATCATTCCTAAGTGCCCTTGTACTACCGTACAGTCATGGGCGTTCCCATGTTTTCTCCCCTGCCTCTCTTGGCAGAATCATGTATGTCTTTGTGTATGTGTGTGTGTGTGTGTGTGTGTGTGTGTGTGTGTGTGAGAGAGTGTATGTGTGTGAGTGAGTGTGTGTGTGTGTCTGCATGTTTGATCCTCTCAAACTAGTTTTTCATCTTAATCTCCTCTCAGAAGGTTCTAACAGACCAGCTATCACTTCATCTATTGCCACCCCCTCCTTCCCCCTCTCCCTCCCTCCCACCCCTCTCCCTCCCACCCCTCTCCCCCCCCCCCCTTCCTCCCTTCCTCCCATCCGCAGCCTTCTCCTGCTAGATAGCCCTCTCCAGCGATCCCGGTGTCATGGTGATACCCTGTGTCCCTCTGAATGGGGGTAAATGGAGCTATCTTATTAAAGCACGCTCCCTCCAGGGAACTCCCAGGCTGCCCCCTGCCAGTCCCACATCCCTCACAGAAGGGTTTCACACGCGCGCACATATGCACACACACTTGGATAAACATGGATAAACACACACAAATACACACGCGTATAATCTCTGGACCCGTGAGGCTCGTATGAGGACATGCCAGACAGTTAGGTTGAAGTCTGCTTTAATGCACACCAATGATTCATTTGATATTCTCTGTTGCTGTAGCTTTTTTTTTCTCATCTGTGCCACATTTCATCGTGACTTCTCTCAGGTCCAAGTCCCCAACATGACTAAGAGGTGTTGCCAGCACTTCAGCAAGCTTCCCAGCATCTAAATTTGCTCAATTTCAAAATCACACCAGAAGAGAGAGAACAGTCTGTTGCCAGCCCCAGATCTAGGGGTAACTGGGGCATGCATGTTAAAGGAGACAGCATGCAGTTTTTGGTCCATCTGTGGATGAGTCATGAGAGTCGAGTGCAGATTGACGGGGCATTATCAGACACAGGCCTTTTGGTACACTGTAGACGGGGGTGGAGAAAAGCACTGGAGGGAGGGAGGGAGGGAGGGAGGGAGGGAGGGAGGGAGGGAGGGAGGGAGGGAGAAGGTGAGTGGGAGGTGGAAAAAAGGAAGATGAAAAGCTAAGCAAAAAAGGAGTTGAAGAGAGAAGTAGGATGTAATGTGATGGATGGAGGGATGGAGAGGTGAGGGATGGAGGGATGGAGGGGTGGAGGGATGGAGGGGTGGAGGGATGGAGGGGTGGAGGGGTGGAGGGATGGAGGGATGGAGGGATGGAGGGGTGGAGGGATGGAGGGATGGAGGGGTGAGGGATGGAGGGATGGAGGGATGGAGGGGTGGAGGGATGGAGGGATGGAGGGATGGAGGGGTGGAGGGATGGAGGGGTGGAGGGGTGAGGGATGGAGGGATGGAGGGGTGAGGGATGGAGGGATGGAGGGATGGAGGGATGGAGGGGTGGAGGGATGGAGGGATGGAGGGGTGATGGGTGGAGGGATGGAGGGATGGAGGGATGGAGGGATGGAGGGGTGAGGGGTGGAGGGATGGAGGGGTGGAGGGATGGAGGGATGGAGGGGTGAGGGATGGAGGGGTGGAGGGATGGAGGGATGGAGGGGTGAGGGATGGAGGGGTGAGGGACACGCTCCACTACTCCCTATAGGCTGGCTCTAAAATGAAAGTACTAAAAGACTAGCCTAAACTATCTATTCCCTGGCAACTAATGTATTATAGACATGGTTGTGAACACAAAACTAAGGAATAGAAGTTTGTGAAATAAGCGGAATATTGTGCTTGGGGGCCTGTTTTGGGAGAAGCTGACGTGTTTTTGGAGCTAGTTCATTATACGCTGTGATGGTTGAACATAAAATGTCTACAAGTGTGTCCTGAATAAACTCATGTCTGTTTATGACTTTCACTGAGGCATGCTAATAGACCCGTGTGTATGTGTGTGTGTGTGTGTGGAGGGAGAGGGGGGGGGGGGGGGGGTAGAGCTATGGAGGAGGATGGAAAGAACTCAAGAGAGAGGGAGGAGGTCTGAATAGTGAAACACAGTGGTTTTACACCCCTGTCACATCATGCAGCTTCCCAGCAGGGAGAGGCTCCTCTGTCAGACAGGACCACATCACCTCTCTGGGGCCCATGCAGTGAGAAGGACTTTCCCTCGAAGACCTTCAACCTTTCTAACCTGCCACAATAGAGAAAACACACGTTTGTTTTGCTCTGTCCATTTTTTATCCGACATCCTCAAGTCATCCATTATGTCAAACGGAGAGCAGTGCGTGTGCGTTAGGGAGGGAGGATGCACAGCGAATGACAGCCTATTGGAAGTGGAGGTTCTCATTTGTGTATGAAGGTGTAATAAATCCATACAGCTCCTGGCTTCTTCTTAACTCCTTCTCTTCTCCTTTCTTTTCCTTGTTTCATAGAAGCTGTTCACTTTCATGTTCTTCCTCATCTTCTCCCGGTTACACCAACTCCGTTGGGGAGTATTTGCTGTTTGTTTGTTTACGTCTCTTTCTTGTAGCCCCCTCGTTCCCTGTCTCTCTTCCTCCCTCTTTTCCCACCCCCCCCTTCCCTTCTCGACTCTGTTCAGAGAGCTACAGTGACTAAAACACACGTTTAATCATCCTGGATCGCAACAGCTGTTTGCAGAGAGGCAAGGAGCCTGTGGGTTGTCATGGTGACGGTTCGCCACGACGGTCGGTGCGTTCGACGTCCCTCTCAGAGCCCCGGAACATGACTCAGGTCAGCTCCCAGTGCCACTGCGTTTGACAGTGCACCCATGTCATTTATGACGCCCAGAGAGACATTGAGGAGGTAAAACGTTGGTAGTTAAACATCCTGGAGAGTGTAAGGGTGTGGAGTCTGTGGTCCTGTATAAACACCCCAGTCGGCCTACAGCTCCTGATTAGTCTGGAATAATTGGTGTGTAAACAGAGTCTTGTTATGGGTGCGAGGTGCCATGTACACCCACATAACCTGACACCGTTGGTGTCTCTGAGGGAACACCTGCAAGTCACTCCCTCCCTCCTTCCCTCCTTCCCTCCCTCCCTCCCTCCCTCCATCCCTCCATCCCTCCATCCCTCCAGTTATGGGCCATCCCAGCCTCTGTTTGGATGTTTCACACACGATACATTGCGTTTGACATCAGTACAAAACCTGTTTGAATGTGTACTGTCCACACATGCAAGCTAAATCACAGTTGTAATCATGTTGTCTCCTGGACATAGTGATGCACATCATTAAAACTGTACTTCTGTTGATTTGTCTGCCAGTTGGATCCAGAGATGCCACCGTAATCCAGAGCTGTAATATTTATACTCATCACATCACCTTCACCGCAGGCTTTCCGCTTTTCCCGACAGTAATCCTGTTTTTAAGTGTGTCCACATGTCAACATGTGATACGTGCTTCAAGCTAATGTGTGTGTCTGGCATCCAAAACACAAAAATCCTCCCATTTTACTCTGCTGACTTCTAGGAAGGATTATACTAGAGTTTGATATCATTTCAGGATGCAGTTTTTTTTTATATTCCACTGAAACAAGCACCACATGACACACCTGTGGTTTGGACCTCGTGTTGGCGGGAAATAAAAACACACAAGTCCAACTAAATGAAGAGCAAGGGGTTCTTTATCTGAAAGATTTATATGATAACCTAACAGGTAAACAAGCTAAGCCTATCCCAAAGCTGTAGACCAAATAGGCGTGTAAGAAAATCAAATGAATAGTACGTTTTAGCAGTGCAAAACAGAAGTGGTGATGATGCTCTTAACACGCACAGATCTCGATCCTCAACAAGTGTGCTCTCAGGATACCAGTATGGCTAAATCTGAAGCAATATCACGCAAGAACCACCAACTCTCCCTCAAGTCAGCCACCTTCTCTGATCACGTTCTCACTCCTGTCCAACTACCCAGAATTCACTACAAAACCAATCAAGGAACTACCTATTGATATAAATGTCGTTTTCTGACATTTAAAGGAGAAATGTCCCATTATAACTGTGAAGAAATGAACAACCTCAAAATATGATCCGGTTACACTCGTGTTCTGTGGTTTGGAGGTGTGTGGGACCTCTTGCTCTGTGGTTTGGAGGTTTGTGGGACCTCTTGCTCTGTAGTTTGGAGGTCTGTGTGAACTTGCTCTGTGGTTTGGAGGTTTGTGGGACCTCTTGCTCTGTGGTTTGGAGGTCTGTGTGAACTTGCTCTGTGGTTTTGTTCATGGATTCCACACTGTTGCTCCAGTTCACCCTCATAGTGCCGTGTGGAGTGACAATGCTTGGAGAGAGATGCCTTGCGGCTCAACAATGGCTGCCGACAACGTGACATACTACCAACGACTCTCTGGCATCCAATTTGTATTTAACCCCCACGCTCTCTCTTTTTCTCTCTCTCTCTCTCTCTCTTTCCTGCCCTTCAGTCTGGGAAAAATGGCCTCTCTCGGCTCTGCGGCTCTCAGTAAGAAATGTACCAGCCTAATTTATCTCCTACCATTATGATACGATTACATACCTTGGAAAGGGGGTTTAGAATGATGGTAATGACACTGACTGCCTCGACACTCACTGCACGTCTGCCAGCGACACTTCAGTGTGCAAGCTGCTCTCCAATCCACAGTTGACTTCTCACTCAGAAACATGTGTGGTGTTCTCAGGTTGGGTGACACACAGGTAATAGTCCCATTAAGATCCCATCCATCCTGTCAGCTTGGCCAGAGCAGGGACGGAGCTAGCTGTAAATCAGCTGAGCTGGGAGCGGCTCGGTAATGGTCAAGATGTGATGTCTGGATGCAGTGGACTGGATGTTCCCGAGCACGGACAGGAGGTACAATTACTGTAGTCCCCATGGAGACAGTGTGTCCACTGAGGCACCCAGCGTCAGGCGAGGGTGGACGAGATGGTGAGTGTGTGTGTTACATGCATCATCCATAAGAAGGCTTGATCAGAATGCCTGCTTTACACACACACACACACACATACACACACACACACTACAAAACACATACACACTACAAAACACACACATACCTCTGTGTCCGAAAATTCGGCAATGATAATCTAGTGAAGCGTGTGTGTTTTAGCAGTAATTCCAGGCCAATCAGGCAGCACCCTCTTTTTATGTGTGCAGTTATCACTGCTCTAACGATGCATGAAAGTGCTTCACTCACTCACCTTGACTCCGATGTGTGTCGGAGAGGGCGTGGGGGGTAGTGGGGGGGGGGGGGGGATGACAGAGAGAGTTGAAAGGGATGAGGAACAGGGGGCTATGGGAGAGAGAGGGAGTGTGTATGCGAGCTTTGCCAAGTGTCTGTGGGACCGGGCCGAATGAGGGGAGCTCTCCATGGTCCTGCTGAGACACGGGCCAGAACACAGAAGTTAACCCCGTCCTGCCCAGCATGAGACACAGTCTGTGAGAAGGTACATTTTCTACAAGGGTACGTAAAGCACTCTGTAACATTGCTTGTAAAAAGGGCTACACAAACAGAATCTGATTCGATTTCATTCGAACAACAGGAGTGACAGTTGACTGGGTATGTTTGGCAATCAGGCCTGGATTACTGTTAGTATCATCAAATAACACAGGATCAAGGAGAGTTCAGATTTAATCCTCTTCCTGTGTTGGCAAACACAGTCTGATGCCTGCACAATGAGGAAAAGCAACAGTGAGATTCTCTCTCTTCCAGATTGAAGCTACTGGGTTCCTGGCTAGCAGTTCAGCAAACAGATGCTGATTTGTCAACCCTGAGAGAGCACAGTGAGACTCCTGAACGTAGCCCCAGTCTTTGGCAGTGTCTCTCCTCCACAAGTCCGTGGCCCAGCTTCAGTCCAGAACATGGCTTACTTGGATGTCCTCCCTACCTCCTACTTTGTTAACTTCCACATTCCCTCATTCACTCTCCTCCCCAGATCTGATCCCCGCTGGATTGGCATACACACCAAATGAATATACCAGGGAAAGGATAAATACCTAGAGTGCACAGACCTAAGGACCAGTCCGAGGATACATGAAAGAGGGAATGTTTCACAGACACGGCCCAGATCGTGTTGGAGAGTGTTGGAAAGGAATGAGAAAACATGGTGACCTAGTCCGTGTCTGAAACCCATCTGTTCAGGTAGCTACAGGAGAAACTGGGCCCTGGTTCATGCCTGACAAACTGCTGACTCATCCACGCCAGCCGGAGCACTTAAAAGAGGGTATGGACTCGAGGACTGATGTCGAGTTTCTTTTGCGTGAAACCGTGTTTAATGAGCGAGCCGTCATCATCATCATGGCCGTTGTTCTGGAAATGCTGAACAGATATCTTTTAATGCCTGGATTGCCTACGACACAAACATAATGGTTTAAACGTGTAATTTCGTCACCGTCAGCATAATTAATGAATAATGCGTGGTCGTACTTGCGCTCAGTGCTGCAGAGCAGTTCAGGGTCTTAAAAAGTATTTTCTATCTCAGAAAAAAGAGCAGGTAAGATTGGAAGTGTTTGAATGCCTCGGAATTGTAATTATACTGAAAGTTCATGTTTATGAAGGTAAATATCTCTATGCTGTAGATAACGCATGGAGCATAGATACAGCATAAACATCTCCGAAATCTCTGAACAGTTATTTATGAAAATGTGAACCCTCAGAGTTAACAAATGTTATTTGATCATCATGTACTCTTACAGTAATTAACAGTCCTACACTAATGGACGTTCAACTGCAAATACAGTCAACTTTTGAATGGAATCGCATCTTGACTTACTGTACTGTACAAACGATTATCTCTTTCTCTCTTCTGCTTGCTTTCTCTCTCTCTCTGTCCCGTTCTCTTTATCCCCGTCTCTCTCCAGTGATGTTGACGAGGATGAAAGAGTGTGAAGGCTTTCTGGATTGATCTCTGTGAGTCGAGGGCCCGTCTGTGTTATGAGGCGTCGTCATTGTGCCAGAGAGGGATGAGTGTGCAGTACAGGGACTGTGACACGGCTCAGCATCTCTTCCGCAGAGCATTCATCAACAAGGGCCATTCCTTTTCTCTCGGTGTACCACAGCCACTCTGCCCATGCCTCATCACCTTGCTTGGTGAACGCCAGAGTGGCAGTTTAGATTGAAAAGGAATATTTTCTCAGATTATTCCGTCTTTCTTTTTTTTCTTCTTTTTTTTCCTCCGGCCTTCCGCAATTCATTTGAGGCTCCGGACAGACACCAGAGGGCTGTGAGTGTTTGATTTAGGCTGTGATGTGTCTGCCTCTCTGCTAACACCGTCTAACACCGTCTCTGTCAGTCTCCAGTCCATCACATTGATTTCTCCGAAGATGAAACTGTGATTGAACAGACCGCTCCCCTCCCTTCCTCTGCCCTCTTCTACTCTCCCCTCCTCCCCCCTCCACTCCTGTCCTCTCGTCCACCCTTCTTCCCCCTCACCTCCTCCTGTCCTCCCTCCTCTCCGTTTTTCCCCCTCCTCTCCGGTCCTCTCCCCCTCCCCTCTCGCCTGCGTCTTCTCTCTTCGTGATGCAGACTGCTATCATATCTTAGACCGTATGAAGGGGACGCTTTATAAGACCCAACACCCCACTCAGACTGAAGTAAGGAGCTCAAATCCTCAAACACACACAACCCATACAAACCCCCTACATCTACAAACACCCTCTACTGGGCCATCATGGAGGGGGCTGGGTTTGTGTGTGTGTTTGTCTGTCAGGGGGGTCATTTAAGGTAAATATTATGGGATATAGGGACTGTCATTCATCAAGATGGTAAGGTGGCCCTGAAGTGCAAATCACAACAGCAAATCATGAAACACAACGCCAAATAGGAAAACACAACGCCAAATAGGAAAACACAACAGCAAATAGGAAAACACAACAGCAAATAGGAAAAACACAACAGCAAATAGGAAAAAGCAACAGCAAATCAGACACAGCACCCATGGAAGGAGGAAGAGAGACACTGGAGGACTAGAGGCAGACATGGCCGAAGCAGTGAGGCTGCAGATCTGGGAATGAAGTAGAGGAGGCAGGCAGGGGGTTGCTAGGCAAGGTAGGGGGTTGCTAGGTAGATGAGGCAGCAAAGAGCTGGCGGCTGGTTGGTGGAAGAAAGCAATGATAAACATCTGTAATTTAGGTCACACTGCTGGATGTCTTCCATCTGGGTCTACCTCTGTCTGAGGAGGAGGATGGTTGTCTGCGACACACACGCACACACACACCCACACATGCACACACACACACACACCCACACAGATACACACACGCACACACACACACATACACATGAAACCAAGAGGTATAAGACAAGCATACATCAATTCAGAGCAAATATTATTAGCTATTCACTCTGTCAATTTCTCTTACACATGCACACACTTAAACGCCGATTTCACAATCTCAACAATCTCACACCGCGACACCAAATCAGTTCATCCCCGTTCAACACAACAACATGACGGCAGAACCGCTCTTCTGGCACCGTTCTGTCCAGTTCCCTGGTCGGACCGCATGGCTCTAGTCAGACTGAGTATCCAGCGTGTTTGTCACACAGCAGCCCGCTGTAGCCATGTCCGACTACGGAAAAACATGGCAGGAGGCCCTGTGCTCCACATGCATATTTAATGCGCTGCTGCGCTGGTCTTTGCAGTTCAGTGCATGCAGGAGGGGATAGTGCATGTGTCACGTTAGACTGTAGGTTATTTTCATTATTTAGATGTGGTCTCTCTCTTTTTTTCACACTTCGTCACTCTTTTTCGCTTTATTCTTCTCCTCTCTCTCCTCTCTCTCCTCTCTCTCCTCTTTTTCCTCTCTCTCTCATGTATTTTGTCCTCGCCCTCTCCCTCTACCTTATTCCTTTGGCTCCTCTCTCCTTCGCTTCCTCACGCGTCCTCTTATCCTGCATCTCTCTTTGCCTGCATTCGCTCTTTAAACCTACTGTACTTCCCTCCATCCCTCCTTCCATCCCTCCTTCCTTCCATCCCTCTCTTTGTCTCCTTCCGTCCTTCACTTTTTGTTCCGAAGGAGTTCATTGAGCGCTGTGACCTACAGGGGCTAATGAAATATCTGCACCGTTCATGAGCTCTGATTGGCTTACAGAGAACCAGTAATCACTATGGAGGAACTAGTCTGCCGCTGGGAGTAAGCCACCTGGGAGCCAGTCTCACTACTGTAGGTGCAGGTGCTTCTATCCTCTCCGCTCCCTTCCTCTCTCTCTCCTCTCTCTCTCTCTCTCTCTCTCTCTCTCTCTCTCTTTCTGTGTCTTTCTCCTCCCCTCTGCTGCTTACTAAGAACAGTTTGTCTTGTGTTTCAGAAGTATTATGCGACTTTGGGACTCTCTTAATTATGCATGAGAAAGATACGCGCCACCAATGAAAAAGTGGTCACTTTTCCCACTGTCACGCTTTATCTTGTTGCTGCAGCAATTCATGGCCTATTTAATGCAAAAAAGGAAATGACCTTGATATTTCATTCAGGAGAAAAAGGAGGTTGAAGTGGATTAATTAGTTGTGTTTATAAAAAGCTTTGACCTCTTGATGCACTTTTGTAACGTTTGTATGAATGTTTTCCGTTCTTTGTCATCCGTGGCCTTCAAACTCTTATAGATAACCTATACATGCTGCCAGAGACACGGTATAGAAAGATATATGCATTACCTAGCACACTCAACTAACATTCACGCATACAGATCATGCTTGTTGCACATACACATACTGGCACCCACACACACACACACACACACAAACACACACACACACTACTACATAGCCTCAGGATCGTGAATTAGCTATCCCTTGATGTTGATCCGATTGGTACATTTATCAAGTTGTATCAGCAGAAAATCCCAAATAAACCTATTAACAGGCTTCTCCTCAGCAGGAACGTAACTGTGCTTTTGATCTGGGAGGCCAATGGGTTTATCTTGCTGTTTAAAGCCTGCGATACGGCGCCTTGGTGGAAGGAGAAGGATAAAGGCAAATACAAGCTTGGAATTGGTGGTTGGAAATAATGTTGCAGTAGTTTACCATGAAATTGGAATTCCTCAAAACCGTAGCTATGGTCATAAAAACGACATTAAAGCTTAGCTTGCTCATCTTGACCACACCCTGAGGTTTCTTTTTCGTTTCTTTACCCATACGGAGTGGAAAGTTACCGGGACTGAAAGTCACTCAAGTCTTCCAGCCAGACAACCAGTTTCTGTCAATCAGCACACTAGCCAGCAAGGCAGTCTCAACCCCATAGGGAGATGTGGCTGCCTCGACACTGTCCCCTGTTGAGATAATAAAGCTCTGCTCCACTGACTCATCCCCAGGAGGGATAATCAAAGACCTGTTACTAGATCTAGCTAGGAAGTAGGCTACTGTGACTCAGGGGCGATTCTAGGATCAGACCTTTAGGGGGGCTCAGCCCACAATGAGAATGTGACATGGATTCAGTGCCTTGTAAAAGTGTTAAACCCCCTTGCTAAAAAAATCACTACCTTCACTGGATAGCAATTAAAAGATTTATTTGTTATTATATAAAATACAGAATTAATGAAAAAACTAAGAAAGTCCCTTTCTTCATGAACTACCATCATCAAATGAAACGATAATGATGTATCAATAATAAATAAACATTGTTTTAACACGTTAGAGCACTAAAACGTATTTAAGATAATAGTAATTCATAATAATTAAATGTTTTAATTGTTTTTTCGTTTTTTTTTTAGGGGTGCTGATATTAAATGTAGGTCCTGTTCTGGGCAGGAACTATACATTCACTAAGTGGGGGACACAATATCGATGTCTCAACCGAAGATAATGTAGCTAATTCACTCGTGTGTTGTGAAGAAGTTGCAGTTGTAACGATATTTTTTATTATATGGTTCATATATGTGGACACTGACTTTTAAAACTGAACCTGACACCTCAACAAAAATTAATATTTTAGGCTAAGAGTGGAGGATATCCGAAAATGAGTATCCTGTGTCTGTATGTCTTGTGACTCCTACGGCTTGCCGTAATCTGAGTCCAAAACATGGCGAAATGGAAACGTAAAAAGTTGTCAGACAGTTCAGCGTAAGGACATCCACTCTAATAATGCTTTGTCATGTAAGTAAGCCGCTTTGAAACGAAACTAATCGTAAAGTACCAGTTAAGATAGCATATCAGTGAATGTTAAAGAATGTGTCGTGACGCCAATTTGTGTATACAGCATACGACACACAAACTAAGGTCCATCTTGTAATAACTGACTTGCTATGTGGCAAACTCTTGTCGAACTTTGCCACATACACTCTGCAGGAGTAGCCGCAGGCAAACTTTGAAACTAGACAAACGTGTTAGTGAGCAGCTATCCAGCTAGCCCTAGCTGTCGGTTAAGTCTTTTCTAAACTATAATACATTGTGTTTATGGATTGTTAGATACTGCCAAAATGCTTCATTTTTTACATTCCTTCAACACGAAGATGATGTCAATGGGTGTAATGACCATGTGTAACGTGTAGGACATCTATAACCTAAAAGTGTATTTTTTAAGTACACATTTTCTGCTTCTTTAGTGGCTGAATTCGTCAACAATAATGCTGGCAAAGGTCAAGACTTCTTCTTCAGTCATCCTCCTGTTCAAACGGCGACCAACAGACACAGAACCTTGTAAATTCTCAGGTTCCAGAGTCCCCTGAGTAGATTGGCCAACCAGAACAATCGTATTCCTAGCTACGTGTCTAGCTACACAAACAGCCATGACAGGAACAGAAGAGACCGCGGGCGACGTATACATGATGTCCTCGGTAGGTTGCCTTGGTTACCTGTCGAGCGTGAACCTGATGGTGGCGGTGTGTGTGGGTATGTACGCCCGTTGGGAGGTGACGGACGAACCTATGATCCTGGTGATCTTCATCCTGGGCCTGATTGTGATGGCCATCGCCAGCATCCTTTACTACTACTTCTCGATGGAGCAGGCCAGTCTCAGCCTGTTCCACCTGTGGTGCGGCTTCCTGGTGGGACTGCTGTGCTTCCTTGACAGCCCCGCCTTCAACTCAGAGGTCAAAGAGCAGGTGAGCAATACAGCATAGTACAATACAGCATAGCCCAGTATAACACAGCATAGCCCAGTATAACACAGCATAGCCCAGTATAACACAGCATAGCCCAGTTCAACACAGCATAGCCCAGTATAACACAGCATAGCCCAGTACAACACAGCATAGCCCAGTACAACACAGCATAGCCCAGTATAACACAGCATAGCCCAGTATAACACAGCATAGCCCAGTTCAACACAGCATAGCCCAGTATAACACAGCATAGCCCAGTATAACACAGCATAGCCCAGTACAACACAGCATAGCCCAGTATAACACAGCATAGCCCAGTATAACACAGCATAGCCCAGTACAACACAGCATAGCCCAGTACAACACAGCATAGCCCAGTATAACACAGCATAGCCCAGTATAACACAGCATAGCCCAGTACAACACAGCATAGCCCAGTACAACACAGCATAGCCCAGTACAACACAGCATAGCCCAGTACAACACAGCATAGCCCAGTATAACACAGCATAGCCCAGTACAACACAGCATAGCCCAGTGCAATACAACACAGCACAGCCTACTTTTCTCTTCTATTCTTCAAACTGTTTGATTGTATCTTGGTCAAGGCTGTTCATGGAGTAGCCCATGTTCTCAACATGCCATATCCAAAAAGTACTACCTGTAACGCTGCAGTTTCCCTTTGGGATAAAAAAGTACCTATCTACCTATAGAGAGAACTCCTTGTACTGTAGGCCTATGTCTTTCAAAGTTTAGTCTTTAACATCTGTTGTGGTTCTATTCCCCAGGTGACTAACTACCTGCTCCTGTCCAGTGTTGCTCTGCGGGCGGTGTGGTCTCTGACAGAGAGAGGGTTTGGCTGCGTGCGTTACCATCCCACCCTGCTGACCTCCGCTGAACAGCTCGAGCTGCTAGGGTTTGCCGTGGCCAGCATCGCCATGCCGATGCACAAGTCCCTGGCCATCATCGGCCTGGTGGGGGCTCTCGGGGGCCTGATCGTCGACCTGAGGGTCAAGTCCCTGCTGGCCCTCCCTAACCTGGCCTGCTTCTCCCTGGTCACCTCGCTGCTGTTCTTCCAGGCCCTCGACATCACGGCCAACCCCTGGGCGCTGGGCTGCTACCTGGGCAGGCTGCTCTGCGACCCTCTGCTGGATGTGTACTTCAGCGGGCTGGGGCCTAGCGAGCGCTGGCTCCCCCTGCTGTCGATGGGCCGGGTGTGGAGGAGGCTGTCCCTCCTGCCCCTGGCCGGCCTGGAGCTGGCCTTCCTGGTCCTGTCGGGTCTGAAGCTGGGCCAGCTGGAGCTCTGGTACCTGGTCATCCCCGGGTTCTGTGTGTTCGGGGTGTTTTGGACCGTGTGTCATATGGCTCTGATGGCCACGCTGTGGGGCTTCCACAGCAAGCTGAGCGACTGCCAGAGCGCGTGGCGCGCCCAGCGCTCAGACACGCGCAGCCTGGAGAGGGTGATGGCGTCGCGCGGGATCAGACACTTCTGCTTGATCGCCGAACGCCTCGTGTTGTTCTGCCTGGTGTCCACGGCAACGCTGGCCGCTGTGTCCTGGCAGGTAAGCCTGGCCTACACTTCCTGTTGTTTTCACCTGGCGTACATGGCCTATACCATCTGGAAGTTTGTTTTTTTATGTGCGTGAAGGCATGTAGCCTTACGTTTCCCCAGTCGCTGAGTAGCATCCACAGGGCTGGCCTTATGTATTGAACTCCGCCTCTGAATCCACGGTCTCTCAGTCAAGCACACGTCTTGCTTTGATGGGATTAAGCATCCCCCTTTTAGAGTCTTAGATGAGAGCCGCTCACCCCTCTCTCTCGCCCCTCTCTCTCTTACCTCTCTCTCTCTCTCTCGCCCCTCTCTCTCTCGCCCCTCTCTCTCTTACCTCTCTCTCTCTCTCGCCCTTCTCTCTCACCCCTCTCTCGCCCCTCTCTCTCTCACCCTTCTCTCTCTCTCTGATGCTGAGTGGTATTGACTTCCTATGTCTATGCTCTCTCCTCACACGACCTCACCTGCTTACCTCTCCTCTCCCTTCTGCTCTCTGTCTCCCCAGCCCTCTAATGGCCTGTTCATGGGTGCCTTCCTGGTGGTGCTGCCCCTGGAGTCCCTGGCCCATGGCTTGTTCCACCAGCTGGGCAGCTGTCTGGGGGGCACCTGTGTGGGCTACGCCCTGGTCATACCAACCAGCTACTGCAGGTACCGTGGGCCCTCATGCCAACACACACACGCCACCACACACGCACACGCCAACACTCACACAACACAACACGCCAACACACACGCCAACACATTAACACAAGCTCTCCTGCTCTTGTGATTGAAGCAGGAGATCTCATATCGGGCGTCCCTTGGCCTTTGTTCATGCTATTATTTCAATCCCCTAGCAAGTACAAGGGAAGCTAAGGGCTAAATAAACCAATAAGCATGCATAAACATGGTCCTAATGCTGCTCCGGAGGGAGTGCTCCTCAGCACCCTGCTGGCATACTGAGTGGCTCCAGTCTGCCAATGCCGGGCCAGTCTACCACAGCACTAAGCCCAGCGATGATCCCGGCCGCTAACAAGCAGGCGACCACTCTCAATCAGGTCATTCAGGATGCACACCTAGCGAGCGAGCTACTGAGGTATAGCCTAGGACCGCCCCGGACTAGCTTGTGGCTGTTTGTTGCCACGACGACGAGGCATATTCACCGCTAAGCACCGTCAGAGCTGTTGGCTGGTGTTTCTGGAGCTCTCATACGGTTGATTGTCAGCGCCAGCCCACAGCTCAGAGTTCAGTATGCTGAGGATGTCGAGCCATGTGTCTCCCCCCCCCCCCCCCCCCCTCCAGCAGGTCCATCCACTGCGTGGCTTTCTCTCGTCGGTTGAGCCGGTTAGCATTTAGCACTTAGCAACCCTGGTTTTGGTGCTCCAGCTCCAGCAGCAGCAGCAGCGAGGGGGCTTAGGACAGACGTGGCCCTGCTTGTGGATGCAGGCCCACGGGCCAGCCGTGCTCTGTATTCCTGGCGTGCCCAGGCTGTGGCTGGGCTCCTGCTGTGGGGCTAGGGGCATGACGAGAATATAGCAGGAGCTAATCTGCTGTTTGATAGGCTCTGATCATGTTTTAACAATCATGAGAGCCCCACAGGGAGAGGAGGGGGGGGGGGGGGGGGTGGAGAGAGGGAAGAGGGAGGAAGTATTTAGGAGAGAGGAAAAGGGAGGGGTGAATGCTGAAAGAAAGAGGGGAGAGGGTAATGAAGAGAGATTAGTCCCCGACAACAGCTTTTTCCAACACAGATACCAGTGCTTTGGTGCCCAGGGTAACTTGGTCAGGTCCGTCACATCGAAATGTCCTCTAGCAGAGACCGCTGTCGTTTTTTCTCGGGCTTCCCCCTCCTCGTCATGCTGGCCTGATGGACGGCCCTCAGCTCCTCTACAAGGTCTCTGGTGTCATCGGCATCACCATGGTGATGATCTCCCAGGCCTACACCTGAAAGCTCAATCACAGGTGCTGAGGGATGACCTCACTATGTCCGTACATAGAATAATGAAAGCTTCCATCATTTTACTCTCCTGTCCTCCTCCACCACTCTTTCTACCTCCCCTTCTTTCTCTCTCCATGCCTCTCCTCCTGTCCTTACTGCCTCTCCTCCTGTCCCTACTGCCTCTCCTCCTGTCCTTACTGCCTCTCCTCCTGTCCTTACTGCCTCTCCTCCTGTCCTTACTGCCTCTCCTCCTGTCCTTACTGCCTCTCCTCCTGTCCTTACTGCCTCTCCTACTGTTCTTACTGCCTCTCCTCCTGTCCCTACTGCCTCTCCTCCTGTCCTTACTGCCTCTCCTCCTGTCCCTACTGCCTCTCCTCCTGTCCTTACTGCCTCTCCTCCTGTCCCTACTGCCTCTCCTCCTGTCCTTACTGCCTCTCCTCCTGTCCTTACTGCCTCTCCTACTGTCCTTACTGCCTCTCCTCCTGTCCTTACTGCCTCTCCTACTGTTCTTACTGCCTCTCCTCCTGTCCCTACTGCCTCTCCTCCTGTCCTTACTGCCTCTCCTCCTGTCCCTACTGCCTCTCCTCCTGTCCTTACTGCCTCTCCTCCTGTCCCTACTGCCTCTCCTCCTGTCCTTACTGCCTCTCCTCCTGTCCTTACTGCCTCTCCTCCTGTCCTTACTGCCTCTCCTACTGTCCTTACTGCCTCTCCTCCTGTCCCTACTGCCTCTCCTCCTGTCCTTACTGCCTCTCCTCCTGTCCCTACTGCCTCTCCTCCTGTCCTTACTGCCTCTCCTCCTGTCCCTACTGCCTCTCCTCCTGTCCTTACTGCCTCTCCTCCTGTCCTTACTGCCTCTCCTCCTGTCCTTACTGCCTCTCCTACTGTCCTTACTGCCTCTCCTACTGTCCTTACTGCCTCTCCTCCTGTCCTTACTGCCTCTCCTCCTGTCCTTACTGCCTCTCCTACTGTCCTTACTGCCTCTCCTCCTGTCCCTACTGCCTCTCCTCCTGTCCTTACTGCCTCTCCTCCTGTCCCTACTGCCTCTCCTCCTGTCCTTACTGCCTCTCCTACTGTCCTTACTGCCTCTCCTCCTGTCCCTACTGCCTCTCCTCCTGTCCTTACTGCCTCTCCTCCTGTCCCTACTGCCTCTCCTCCTGTCCTTACTGCCTCTCCACCTGTCCCTACTGCCTCTCCTCCTGTCCTTACTGCCTCTCCTCCTGTCCTTACTGCCTCTCCTCCTGTCCTTACTGCCTCTCCTACTGTCCTTACTGCCTCTCCTACTGTCCTTACTGCCTCTCCTCCTGTCCTTACTGCCTCTCCTACTGTCCTTACTGCCTCTCCTACTGTCCTTACTGCCTCTCCTACTGTCCTTACTGCCTCTCCTCCTGTCCTTACTGCCTCTCCTACTGTCCTTACTGCCTCTCCTCCTGTCCCTACTGCCTCTCCTCCTGTCCCTACTGCCTCTCCTCCTGTACTTACTGCCTCTCCTCCTGTCCTTACTGCCTCTCTTCCTGTCCTTACTGCCTCTCTTCCTGTTCTTACTGCCTCTCCTCCTGTCCTTACTGCCTCTCCTCCTGTCCTTACTGCCTCTCCTCCTGTCCTTACTGCCTCTCCTCCTCTACAGCTTTTTTACTCTCCTCTCATCCTCCTTTTCTCATCTTCCCCTCATCCTTCTCTCCTCTTCTCTCCTCTCCTCCTCCTCTCCTCCCGTCACCCTCCTCTCCTCCTCCTCTCACGCTCCTCTCTCCTCTCCCCCCAGTCCTGACGGCCAGCCCTGCCTGCTGCCTCCTGAGCAGGTGGAGCAGCTGAACGTGCGCTCCACGGGCATGCTGAACAGCGTGCAGCGCCTCTTCACTCACCACCTGGTCCAGACCTTTGGCTGTGACTACTCCACAAGGTGACCTCACACCAAGACTGGCAACAGGGCCTGCTGTTAGATGTGACACCTGGTCATCTCTCTGGGACGGCTGTTAAATATGTGGAAGATGAGTTCAGTGGTTGTGCCTAACCCTCCCTCCTGTGTTCACCTCCAGTGGGATGACCCTGGAAGCTCTGCAGAACAAGCTCAAAGCCTTCCTGGACCTGCGGACCGCTGATGGACCTCGCCACGACACCTACCTGATCTTCTACAGCGGACACACACTCCGGACCGGAGCTTGGGTGATGGCAGGTCAGGACACGGTGATCTTTTGTGTCTCTCTCTCGCTTTGTCTAACTTTCTCTTTTCTCCACCCTCTCCTGCTAAGCGAACTCTTTCTCTATCCATTTTTATTGTTCTCTCTCTCCGTCTCACACTGTTGCCTTGCATCATTTAGTCATTTAGCAGACGCTCTTATCAAGAGCAACTTCACTACATCATACAGTAAAGAGTAACAACAGGTTCATTTGACTTGTTTGTGTCTCTGCTGGAGACCACACCCCTCTGCCTCAGCCCAGGCAGGAAGGCCTTTGTTCTCTCCTGGGTCACGATGACACTAGCAGACGGCTAGCTGCAGCTCTTTAAAAAATCTCTAAATCTCCCTCCCCTCCCCTCCCCTCGCCTCCCTGCCTCCCTCCCTCCCCTGCCTCCCTCCCTCCCTCCCCTCCCCTCCCCTCCCCTCCCCTCCCCTCCCCTCCCCTCCCCTCCCTCCCTCCCTCCCTCCCTCCCTCCCCTCGCCTCCCTCCCTCCCTCCCTCCCTCCCTCCCCTCGCCTCCCTCCCTCCCTCCCCTCCCTCCCTCCCTCCCTCCCAGGGGGAGAGGCCCTGCGTCTGGGCCAGCTGTTGGAGTGGTGGAAGGAGAAGAGTGCTGGTTCCAGCTGCCGTCTCATCCTGGTGCTGGACACAGACAACTCCCTGCCCTGGGTGCAGGAGGTGCGGAGGCTGGAGGGGGGCTACGTGGCGGTGCAGGGGGCCAAGCTGGCCCCCGGGGGGGGGGACGAAGAGGACCGCGACACCCCGCGTCTCGGAGACTTCACCTCTGAGTGGGTGGAGTTCAACTGCAACCCGGAGAGCGCCACCCAGTGGTCAGAGAAGGGAAGAGCGGTGACGGCGGTGTACGGTGTATCCAAGCGCTGGAGCGACTACACCCTCCATCTGCCCACAGGAAGTGATGTCGCCAAGCACTGGAAAACTCACTTCCCCAGGGCCACATATCCCATGGTGCATCTGTCTAACTGGTGCTTTGGGCTGAACCTGCTGTGGCTGTGTGAGGTGTGTCTACGGTGTTTCAGGAGGTTCAAACTAGCTTGGTTCCCCCCCAGCATCCTGGACACTGGCCAAGGGATCAAACTGGTGCACTCTTAGAGGGTTCTGGAAACACTGGGGTCTGGTGGGGCCTGCTGGTCAGTCATGTGACTGGGATCTGACCAATGGAAACCTACCAATGTAAAGTGCCTTATATCCATATTGAAAAGCTTTATTTTTATTTGATGTTATGCTTGCGGTGGTACCAACACTATATGTGCCTTTTGATAATCATGTATAAAAAACGATTTTGATAGAAAGCATGAAAGGGGAATTCCACCAGAATAAAACCCAATCAATATTCCTTTATGCACTACTTCATTATTAGAGAAGGTCAACAAGTCTACTCCCCTCCTTAATTTGTAAGAATTGAACTCCCTTCATTCACTTTACACGGATAGAGAGGTATTGGGGGGTGTATTTGTATCCTCCTGAAAAGTTCAGTAACGTAAAATATTATTTTAAGGGTTTGAATTTGAACATGCAACATTTGCTTGTTGCACGTTGAGGTTGAACATGCAAATGAGCTTAGGAATTGGATGTTAGCCACTTCACATTAGTGAGTTTAGCCAACTGCAAATTGGTTGCCAGGCAACATGAGTACTCCTTGTGGGTAATTCTGGAAGATTAATCTTTGGAACAATAGAAATGCTGCATTTATGTAATTCTATTAAATTTAGTGCAATATTTCAAAGGTTGATATGTATGGTTGCATACGGTGTATCTGAAGTTTATCCTGTGAGACATTTAAAATTGCTGTATTTTATATTTACTGCAGCTCAGCGATGGTGATTTCATAGGGTAACATTTAGCTCTACATATCCTGTCAAGTGTCATTCCTAAAAAATAAATGGTTGTTGTCCTTTATGCCGAATATACAGCAATTATGTTGGTAATATGTTTTTATAGAGAATTGTGTTATGGTGATGTTTCGAAGGCTGGTGTGTTTTAATTGTATTTCATAGGTTAAATTAATATAAACACCACGGTGCATTTAAAAAGATTTTCCCCAAATCCATGTTGTTCAACCTGAGACCTCCGGAGTCAGATCAGTCACTGCTGACCAGAATAGAACAAAGCTGGTGGGGGGGGGGGGGGGGGGGGGGGGGGGGGGGGGGGGGGGGGGGGGGGGAGGGGGGTGTGGATGTTCTGTGGACAGGAAGTCTAGGTTGTGTTGACACCACAGCTGCAGTGTTTTCCTGTATAACATTTTCTGTTCTATCTAGCTCTAACCACCATGTCAGTGGGTAAACTGTGAGTGTGCCTCCAGAGCATCAACAAGTCATCTCTGCTCGTTGACCTGGAAGGCCGACTCTCACTAACTTCCGTGGTTGATCCCATTATTTGATCAGTCCTCTATACATTGTCCGCAGCTTAATAGTTTCCTCATTTCTTGTTCTCTCTGTCTCTCATTCTTACTTTGTCTCTCGGCTCACTCTCATTCACATTCTGCCGTCGGTTTATTTGAAGCACTGTGATGTTTGTACTAACGTGCTGAAAGGTCAAATTGTGTACGTACTGTATGTAGCCTAAACACCAGAGATGTATTCACTTTGTATTCTTATGTCGTCATTCAGTCATGTTTGGACCTATGAGTTGCCTTGACTCTTTGCTATTCAGAAAGAGAAAATAAAATCCAACTATTTTGCCTTGCAGTGGTGGTCTGAGATCTGTGTGGATGAGGGGTGAGGGAGGTTAGAGGAGAGATGAGGAGAGGAGACAACAGCCAGGACGGACCCATTAGCTATCGGCCTGGTTTGCTGAAATAGCAAACCCAAGCACCTCAACGCCCAACTGGAAAAATGGGATGACAGAATACTAGGGTTAACGAAATGAACCAAATGAAGAATTCAGAAGTCAATTGTTGTAGTGATCTTTTTGGTTTGCCACTTTCTCTCTGTCTCTTGCCCTCTCTCCCTCCCCCCAAAATAATTCATAAATAACAATTGAACGGTGAAAAAAACGATTTGAAACAAGTTTACAATAAACCAGAAACGTTTTGATGCCGGGTGTGAAAAGAAGTTTTGAAAGGTTGGTTCTTTTAGGTTGAAAAAATATTTCAGAAAAACGTTTGGGGACGCTTGCATCTCAGGAGAGGTAGATCTGGGAGGATGGGATAGGGAGGATGGGATAGAGGCTGATTCAGAGAAGGGGGTCTGGTGGGCTGAGACTAGATTGCTGTTGTTGGGTAAGGTCAATGATTCATGTATACAGCAGGGATCATTTATGAGAATATTAGATTAAGGCCTGGATTCATCTGCTAAACTGGATTAGGTAATAAAGAGGAAGCCTCTCTCTCTCTCTGTGTGGCTGTGTGCTGAGTCAGAACCTGCCCCTCACTCTCTCTCACACAGACAGGCACACTCAGCTCTCTTTCTCAAACATACACTCACACAATATTCACATTTTCTTAAAATGTCTTTCTCTCACACACTTACATTTAGTCATTTAGCAGACGCTCTTATCCAGATTGACTTACGATCAGTACAGGGACATTTCCCCCTCCCTCCGAGGCAGGTAGGGTGAAGTGCCTTGCCCAAGGACACATTGTCATTTCACACGGCCGGGAATCGAACTGGCAACCTTCAGCTTACTAGCCCGACTCCCTAACCGCTCAGCCACCTGACTCCCTTGAAGAAGCACACATGTATCTGTGGTGAGTGGGTCATCCGGGCCTGTTAGGTGATGTCCTGCTCTGACACAGCACAGAGATGAGCCAGGAGGGGAAGTGGGCTGAGGAAGGCCCAGTGTACTTCCTGTCAACCACATCTCCCCAGCATCTCTTCATCAGCAGCAGTGCATTCTTCTGCTTCAAGACATGAGACATTCTCCTAGCAACAGAGTCATCGTCATCGCCATGGGAATGTTCTGAACTGCATAGTTGCTGCTGTCGGTTCTGTCGTCTGTTCTGTTCCTCCAGGTTTTGCTGTATGGTATGTTCTTCTGTAAGTACTGTTGTCGGTTCAGCCGTGGGTTCTGCTGTCCCGCTGGTTGTCCAGTCCAGCTCCATTGACCAGCTGTTCTCTGTACCGAGCCCAGACATAAAAACGCTGAATGTCCCTTTTTTACCGCCATCTTCCCTTCCAAACTCCCCTAGTAATGGAAAGAGGTTATTGATTCTCTCATCATTGGAGCTCTGCTCCCCTTTTCACAGGACTGAGGCCCCATGGTGCCGTGACATTGAAATGTCGGAGGTGTTATCTGCCATCGCACAGAGTGACGAGGATGACAGGGACTTTAAAGGCCTCGATCCTCCCAGCCAAAATCCCCAAGGTCACACATTATTATCTCTCTACGGGGAGGACGAAATGCCCATTTGTTTAGGGATGGATGGACGGAAGGTTAGAAAATTGAATTTGTTGAAGTAGTCAACAGGAAGGCTTGGAAGTGATTTGGCTCAGGTGCTGACGGCTAGTATAGGCTTGAACACAGTGTGTATGGAAGGAGAGAGTACAGTTTTTCAGACATCAAACACACACACACACACTCTCAGTGGGGGAACATTCACACACACTAATGAAGTTGTACCACCTCAAACAGCCTTCCTGTCACACACACAGCCTGCACATGGCCTTGGTGTATAGAAGGCATCCACGCTTGTTACCCTGTCCTTCTCTACCACGACCAAACTCGCTGTTGGGCAATTGGGCAACGGAATGGAATAGCCTATTTTAGCAGCAGATGACTGGCTGTCCCTGAATAGACATTTTTGTGTGTGACAGAGAGATCCAGAGAGACAGGGAGAGAGCAATGGAAAGCAGAGGGGAAGGGAATAATGAAAGAGCTAGAATAAGAAGCACACAGACATCCTGCATGGTATGTGGTTTGGGGACATTTCAACCTCTACTCTGAAGTGTTCTGGCTCAGAGAGAGACAAAGAGGGAGGGTACACAAAAGAGAGACTGCATTTAGTCATTTTTTGTGAGAGAGTGAGAGAGAGAGGAAGTGAGAAAGAGATGTCAGACGTGGTACACCTCAGAGAAACAGGTCAGACCGCCATGTGTGTTATGTGTGAAGTCTGATGATGCACGAGGCCCAGAGGACCGCTTACTTCTTCTCCTGCTCCAGCTGTTCTCTGACAGGAAGTCTGAATGTGGTGTGAAACAGGAAGTTCTAGGTGGGAGGTAATATCCTGTTAATGAGGCATGCAAACTCTCATTGAAGAATAAAGACTTGTTTATATTCCCTCCAATTTGCCACCACTTCTGCGATGTGGCAGTTATAACAACACACAATGTCTCAGCACCACAGCACCCTCTATTGTTGTGGATCCTCTGTCTTTGGCAGTAATCATCGAATTTCCAACCTAAATGACTAAATGACTAAATGTTAAAATAATGAAGGTGTAACATGTAGAGTGAACAGCAAAAGACAGTTTCCATAATGATTAAATGATTCTACGAGGCATTTCATTGTTTTCCCGGTTGTAAGGTGAATTGAGGAGCATCTCAACAGCTGAAGCTTGGACTCTGTCTTCATGTAAACCTTGGTTTTGATCATGTGACCTGCCATGTGTCTCATCCAGGAACATGCATCCTACCCGTGGCAGCGCGGCAGACCCTGTTGCTAGGCAGCGGGTGTGGGCTGAGGTGAGTTAACGGTAGTCTGTTAATCACTCCCTCTCTGAGCCAGCGGGAGAGTTCTGCACCTGATGCTTGCTCATTCCCTGAGTGAACACACGATTGTATATCAAACACTCATCTATGTACAGCGTTTGCAGGGTAAAACCTGCTTTTTGCCATTTGAAGATGAACATAGATTGTTAGAAACCTTTTTTTTAACAAAGCTTTATTTTATAAAGCAAACCAATGGCTGAAAGCACGGAGAGAGTTCCCATAGATGGATCAGTCATACACTGAATTGCTCATGTGTGGTCACTTGAAAGCTGAAAGCTTAAGGAGGCCTCTGTTTGAATCTTTCTGCTGCAGGATGACCTTGCTACACTAGAGGCATCTGCTTTAATCCAATCGGCCATGATTGACTTTTGTCATTTTCATTACATTTTCATTTCCAAAGCTAAGTCAAATCCTCCCATCAGGGGTATTTCCCTTGTTTTATTTACCAGGCAGAATTGTTTACCACAGTTGTTTGGCGGCAGAATTGTAGTCTGGACATCAGAGAGCCTGTCTGTGACCCAGGGGGCATTTCTATTCCACGACTACCCTGCGAAAAGCTCGATATTGATTGGTTCCAAACAGCGAAAATGTTTTAAGCTCTCTCTCTCTCTCTTTCTCTCTCTCGCCCTCTCGCCCTCTCGCCCTCTCTCTCTCTCTCTCGTTGTCACATTAGCATTACTGATATGTGTGCTGTGCAGCCTTCCTCAGCATTAAGTGGCCGAAGAACTGAAGCTCTCCCAGCATGAGTGAAGCAGCTCCACTCCCCGTGACAGGAAGCAGTAATTACATTCAGACAGGCTGCTCTCTGGACACATGGATTTACCAAGATTACCAATGCCAAACACTTAGATTCCTGTAACAGCAGCACGGTTAGGACACTTCTGTTGAATCAACAAAATTATATACAGTGCCCTCCAAAAGTATTGGAACAGTGAGGCCAATTCCTTTATTTTTGCTGTAGACTGAAAACATTTGGGCTTGACATCAAACGATGAATGTGAAACCAGAGATCAACGTTTCAGCTTTTATTTCCAGGTATTTACATCAGGATCTGATGCACAAATTAGAAAATATCACCTTTTTGTTCGAACCCACCCATTTGTCACGTGAGCAAAAGTATTGGAACATATGACTGACAGGTGTGTTTTGTTGCCCAGGTGTGTCCTATTACATACATTATTCAATCAATAAATACCACTGAATGTCTACACTCAGGTTCAGATTGGGTAAGATAGGTTTTGTCTATGCAGACTGTATTCAGAGGTGAAAACAACATGAAAACCGGAGCGCTGTCTTTGGGTGAAAAACAAGCAATTGTGAGTCTTAGAGAAGATGGAAAATCAATCAGAGCCATTGCAGAAACATTGGCCATAGCCAGTACAACCATTTGGAATGTCCTGAAGAAGAAGAAAACTACTGGTGTACTAAGTAACAGACGTCGAACAGGTAGACCAAGGAAAACATCAGCAGTTGATGACAGAAACATTGTGAGAGCTGTAAAGAAAGACCCTAAAACAACTGTTAGTGAGATCAGCAACAACCTCCAGATGGCAGGAGTGAAGGTATCACTATCTACTGTTCGCAGAAGACTTCATGAACAAAAGTACAAGGGCTACACCAGAAGATGCAAACCACTCATTAGCAAGAAGAATAGGAAGGCCAGGCTGGAATTTGCCAAAAAGTACAGAGATGAACCTCAAAAATTCTGGGACAAAGTTTTATGGACTGATGAGACAAAGATTAACTTTTACCAAAGTGATGGAAAGGCTAAAGTTTGGAGAAAGAAAGGAACTGCTCATGATCCCAAACACACAAGCTCATCTGTGAAACACGGTGGAGGTAATGTCATGGCTTGGGCTTGCATGGCTTCTTCTAGGACGGGCTCATTAATCTTCATTGAGGATGTAACACATGATGGCAGCAGCAAAATGAACTCGGAAGTCTACAGAAACATTTTGTCTGCCAATTTAAGGAAAGATGCAACCAAACTGATTGGCAGAGCCTTCATCATGCAGCAAGATAACGACCCAAAACACACTGCCAAAACAACAAAGGAGTTCATCAGGGGCAAGAAATGGAAGGTATTAGACTGGCCAAGTCAATCTCCAGACTTAAACCCTATAGAGCATGCATTTTACCTGCTTAAGAGGAGACTGAAGGGAGGAACCCCACAAAACCAACAACAACTGAAAGAGGCTGCAGTGAAAGCCTGGGAAAGCATCAAAAAGGAAGAATGCAAAAGTTTGGTGACGTCAATGGGTCACAGACTTGCTGCAGTTATTGAAAGCAAAGGATTTGCAACTAAATATTAAGTCTTATTCACTTAAATATGTTTTAAGTATATCTGTTCCAATACTTTTGCTCACATGACAAATGGGTGGATTCAAACAAAATGTGATATTTTCTTAGTTGTGCATCAGATCCTGATGTAAATACCTGGAAATAAAAGCTGAAACGTTGATCTCTGGTCTCACGTTCATTATTTGATGTCAAGCCCAAATGTTTTCAGTCTACAGCAAAAATAAAGGAATTCGCCTCACTGTTCCAATACTTTTGGAGGGCACTGTATCTTGTAGAAGTATTACCCCACCATTGTCGCCCCAAGTAAACTGTCTTGAAAGATTAGAAACGAAAGACTGTAGAAACACAACACACGCTTTTTCTCACACTCGCAGCAGGCTCATACACACATGAACACACACACATGTACACACACACACACCCACATAGTCAATAGAGCAGGTT
The DNA here is from genome assembly GCF_021917145.1 of Hypomesus transpacificus. NCBI lineage: Eukaryota > Metazoa > Chordata > Actinopteri > Osmeriformes > Osmeridae > Hypomesus > Hypomesus transpacificus. Next base: position 8,624,565 of record NC_061066.1, read on the forward strand.
ATCTCATTACTGGGGGTCCTGAGGTGAACACTGGCCTCACCTGGCCCTGTCAGATGCCTTCTTATCCACTGTAATGGATTTAGAGGACCCTGGAGTCTGTTCAGCCTCACTCTACAGCTTCTTCACCGCATTCCAAGACCCTGTTAGCCACATGACCATGTCACATGGCCAACATGACCACAACAAGCGCATGTTAGAGTCTGTGTGTGTTTGTGTGTTTCCGTGTATGTGTGTGTGTGTGCTTTAGTAACTGTGCAGTCAGCCTTTTTAGCCTGTAGTGTCTGAAGCCACTTTAGCCTTTTAGCTCTCAGCTAGCTGATTTATCCATTCAGAAACACTGGGCACTCCCCCTAATAGAATCATCAGACAGGATGATGGAGTGATCTCCAAACAGTCTGTATAGCTGTGTTTCTCTCCCCCCCCCCCCCCCCCCCCCACTGTTGGGTTAAAAGCGTGGGATTTATTGTACCTCTGATGTGATGAATTAGCCTTCCAGGCTATGCTATCGTTGGAGCGTTTTCACTCTAATCAATGCTGCTGAGGCCAAGCCAAAGATGTTTCACTGGCTCCAGGTGTGTCGGGTTAGAAGAGATCACCTGATGAACACTACGCGTGCACACGTCACACACCCATGTTTCTGAAACTCCCTAGATGCTCTGAGATTTGGCTTCAGTCTTTATTAACACCTAATATGGGACACCTGTTTGCCATATCACATGTTGACATTGTAAGAACTCATTTGTTGGTTAATCAACTTATATTTTATTGTATATTTTATTTCATTCTAATTCCACTTAGTATTGCTAGTTTACGTACTCTTAGTATAGATAGTCCACATATAATTTTTGGGGGTTCCTATATGTTTATTGTATGCACCTTCCTGCCAAAGCAAATTCCTTGTCTGTGCAAACTTTCATGGCGAATAAATCCCATTCTTTTTCTGATTCTAATAAGATTATAATATAGTGATCTGATTTGATCTGGTCTGGTCTGATCTGGTTTGGTCAAGTCTGGTCTGGTCAAGTCTGGTCTGGTCAAGTCTGGTCTGGTCTGGTGTTTCCTACTCTTGACTAGTCTAGTCCCACTGGGATCTAATTGGTTATTTGTTGCATCAGTAGTTCAGTTCAGTTTGTGAGAGACACATGCTGTGAGAGAACACAGGATGCAACCCTTGAGGAATTACTCACAAACACACACACACACACACATATACAGTACCACCCCCCCCCACCACACACACTTTCTCGCCCGTCATTCCTGACCTTCGGAGGAACTTTAATTGACTTTCACAAAATGGCTCTGTGGACACATTCTCTCTCTATCTCCCTCTTTCTCTCTTATAAACACAGGGTGGATTTTCAGTGAATCGTCCTCACCAATCCCCACTGGTGAAGCCCGGCTGTTGAATCTGCCGAATCAGAGGCAGATATTCAGCACTCAGCATAGTTTTCTCCTCTGTTTTCTATTAGCCTGCTAGCTCGATGTCTTTGAAAATCCAGTCACCCACAGTGACTGGTGACAACAAACACTAGTAGCCACATAGTTTCATCATTGATGGAGGAGGTGTACTTCCAAAGTCAGTCAATCAATCAAGCAATCAATCAGTCCATCGGTCTGTCAGTCCATCAATCAATCAAACGGTTCATCAGTCTGTCAGTCAAGTCAGTTTATTAGCCAGGAAATGTCAGGTAACAGCAAACAGCTGTGTGTGTTTGTGTGTTTGAGAAGCATCCATGCCTTCCTCATCTCTTGGTTCTGTCCATACAGGCTGCCGCTCACCTCTCTGGATTACAGCCAGATATCTAGGAGGCAGAGAAAAACTAATACACATGACTTCATCATTTCTGCCTGACCTTTCTGGCATCCTCTCCTCCCTCTCCTCCCCTTCTTCCGTCATACCCTCCTCTCCTCCAGTACCAGCTCTCCACACAATCTGTGCAGCTCTTTTTTAATGCCTGTGTTTTGCTAACCTCTCTGCCCCCCCCCCCTCCCCTCCCTTCTCTCCATCTCCCCCCTCCCTTCTCTCCATCTCCCCCCCTCCCTTCTCTCCATCCCCCCCCCCTCCCTTCTCTCCATCTCCCCCCTGACTCCCTTCTCTCCATCTCCCCCCCCCTCCCTTCTCTCCATCCCCCCTCCCTTCTCTCCATCTCCCCCCCTCCCTTCTCTCCATCTCCCCCCCTCCCTTCTCTCCATCTCCCCCCCTCCCTTCTCTCCATCTCCCCCCCTCCCTTCTCTCCATCTCTCCCCCCTCCCTTCTCTCCATCTCCCCCCCTCCCCTCCCTTCTCTCCATCTCCCCCCCTCCCTTCTCTCCATCTCCCCCCCTCCCTTCTCTCCATCTCCCCCCCTCCCTTCTCTCCATCTCTCCCCCCTCCCTTCTCTCCATCTCCCCCCCTCCCTTCTCTCCACCCCCCCCTCCCTTCTCTCCATCTCCCCCTCCCCCTCTCCCTCCCTTCCTCGTCTCTCAGGGGGGTTTAGTCATGTAGGGGTTGAATACGGTTTCAAGGTTAAGTGCCAGTGTTGTGTGGTTGGTGGGGAGGCAGAGTTGCGTTCACAGCACCTGAGCGTTTGCGTTCCACCAGGGGTTGTTTCGCAGCAGGTCTGATCACATGTCGTTCCTAATGGCTCCCCAGCCTGAGGAAGGGGCAGGCGGAGTTAATCAGTTGGTTTCTGTTAGGCTCTGCTGGACCCCCCAAGGTAGATTTGAGTTTGCAGTCTTGTGTGTTTATGAAGGTAAAGGATATTGGTGTACAGTAGTGGCAAGTGCTTTCTCACACGCGCACACACACACACACACACACACCTACACACAGAGGTGGTTTCTGAGGATTTTCTTCCATCCCTCTCTCCCACACATTTCCTCCAAATCCTGTCTCTCTCCAGCCTTGAGTTCTGATCTCTCTTCTTGATTGTCTGCACGGTGACATCCACCACCTTGAGCATTCTCTCCAAACCCCTTCTCTCTCTCTTCGTCACTCTCAAGTATGAGATTAGGTGAAAATTCAAGCTGTGTGTTGACAGCAATTCTGGTTGACTATTCCGCCCGAGAGCTACAGGAACAGTAAAGCACATGGGTGTTTGTGTGTTCACATGTTGACGTGTGTGTGTGTGTTTGTGTGTTCACGTGTGTGTGTTTTTGTCTGTTCACATGTTCACGTGTGTGTGTGTGTGCTCAGAAGCAGCAGTGCGTCAGTGGTGATGGCTGGATTTACAGTTCTGTAGCTGTGGAGGCCCATTAGAGTCCTGAGGCCAGATAGGATGACCAGAGGATCCGCCAGTGACCTAGAAACCGGCAGCCCATTAACCCTGCACTGCCCAGCTAATAGCCACCTGACACGCTACACAGGCCGGGGAGCGATGGACCTGCCTCAAGTCGATGATGATGTATGGAGCCAGGCATGTCTGACATCAAGGACACCATGGTAACGATGCTCCTTGTTAGCGCCTTAGCACAGCTAGCTACGGTTCTGGAAACACACACACCTGGAAGATTCATGCTCACAGCGTAGCGGTCGAGCCCAAACATAAAACATGCTTCATGGTACTCGTGTCAGAGTATAGAATGTAGTTATCAGAGAGCCAATCAGAAGATATTTACATTCCCTGAAGGATGATGGATGGAGGTTAGATGTACGACCATCCATCGCAGCCCTGAGGAGATCAGATTGACGTCCCTAACTGTCACTTTCCCTCTGTGACCATGAGCAGTGAACCTTATCTTCCATGAAGATCGTTTCCAAGGTGACGGTCCACCCTGAGACTCAAGTGTGGGACCTTCTCTGCCCTTAGCCAGCCCAAGACTCTCTCCCAAGAAGGGCTGATGTGTGAAAGTCCTGTGTTGGAGGGAGATGAGGAGGAAGATGAAGAGGAGGTGCAGAGGAGGACATGGGGAGGAGGTAGTGAGTTATGGACATGAACCCTACACTTGTCCACACTCATTTTCATCTCCAAATTACCCAGCCTGGCCTCTCCCTGCCATAACTGTAAATCACCTGGGAAAGAAGAAATGATTTTGCAATTTCTAAAGGGCAGGAGAGGCACGGTGATGTATTACTAGGCACAGGATCTAACTGAACCAAAGGACTCATTAGAGACCATCAATACATCTGAGGTACGTTGGGGGGGGTGAGGGGGGGGATGGGGGCAGTCAGGAAGAGAGGTGTGTGAAGAGGAGGAGGAGGAGTGAGGGATAATGGCTGAAGGTCCAGAGGTTAACAGGTGAAGAGGACTTCGAGTTACAAATGAACGTTTCTCTTATTCATCCTCCCCCCTCCACCCCACACCACCCACGCATCAGACGTGTTGCAGCGCATCATTTGAATGACGTTGTAGCAACCGCCCCCCACCCCCCCACCCGGTACTGACACATTCAGCAACGAGGTTGATGAATCCGAACATCCGTGTTGGCTGTTGTCATAGCGACTGCTTGACTGGTTGGTGCGGTCTAGGAACTGACGGTCTCTCGGTCTTGAATGAGTGTAGTGCTGATGTGGCTGATTGCGCTCTGTGATTGGGGCGGGGGTGGGGGCGGGGGGTGGGGGCGGGGGAGGGGGCGGGGGTGGGGGCAGGGGCGGGGGGTGCTTTTGTTTTTGGCACCTGGAACCCTTCATCAGCTAAGATGCTATCAGCATGGTAATGTCCTCAGCTGCGCTGCCCCTGCTGGTCTATCTGGCACACTGCTGCCGACGCTTCATCAACCTGATTTTCATAATGTGATTATCCCTGTTGATTTATTCAGGAGACACAAGCCATGCTCCTCTGGTTTGGGTATTAGGCAAGGCAATGCAAATCAATTGGATGCGCAGTCTAGTAAACTTAATTTCATCCTTCTTTTCGTTGCCATCTGCGGTTAAGACTCAGACACGTAGTAAAAGCGCTGACAATAGAAGGGTGGATGTTCTCCCTGCTGCCCTGTTCTCTAAGCGTTCTCTGTAGCGTCGGGAGCTGGGAGGAGGGGGAGTTTAAGGAGAGGACAAGGGAAGATTCTGGTTGGCTAGACGAGGGAAAGAAAGAGAGAGTTAGACAGACAGAAAGGGAGATCGAAATGAAGAAAAAGGGAGATATAATGAGCAAGTCTCTGACTGGTCCCCCTACCAGAGCCTGTTACACTGTGATGAGATCACTGTGATGAGGTAACTGTGATGAGGTCACTGTGATGAGGTCACTGTGATGAGGTCACTGCCAGGACAATCTGCATTGGAAGGCTCACTCTGAGGGGCTACACAATCAGATCATATTGGAAGGAATCACACACACTCTCTCTCTCTCTCTCTCGCTCTCGCTCTCGCTCTCTCGCTCACACACTCTCTCTCACACTGACGAGGGGAAGAGGGATACATAATAGATCAGGTGTCTGGAACTGTTTACAGAGGAGGAAAGTGCCTTTGTGTTGAATATAATTACCATGTATTTCTGGGAACTCATTCCTTCCAGATAATCTTGCCGGATCTCATGTGGTGAGTCTGTCAGAAGAGCCTTCAGCAGCCTACCAGCCTCCTAGAGTCTCTGCCCCCCAGACCCCCAGCCTCCCAGCCCCCCAGCCCCCCAGCCTCCCAGAGTCTCTGTCTCCCAGCCCCCCAGCCTCCCAGAGTCTCTGTCTCCCAGCCCCCCAGCCTCCAAGAGTCTCTGTCTCCCAGCCCCCCAGCCTCCAAGAGTCTCTGTCTCCCAGCCCCCCAGCCTCCTAGAGTCTCTGCCCCCAGCCCCCCAGCCTCCCAGCCCCACAGCCTCCCAGAGTCTCTGTCTCCCAGCCTCCCAGTCCCACAGCCTCCTAGAGTCTCTGCCCCCCAGCCCCACAGCCTCCTAGAGTCTCTGCCCCCCAGCCCCCCAGCCTCCCAGCCCCACATCCTCCCAGAGTCTCTGTCTCCCAGCCCCCCAGCCTCCCAGAGTCTCTGCCTCCCAGCCTCCCAGCACACCAGCCCCCCAGCCTCCCAGCCTCCCAACCCGCCAGCTTCCCAGACCTCAGCCTTCCAGAGTCTCAGCCCCCCAGCCTCCCAGACAGCATGTGAAAAGAGGGATGGTTATCTGCTGATTTAAATATCTCAGGTTAAAAGTAGATAAGTTTGCAGAGGCCAAGCTGTGACTACTGGAGCTGTGTGTGTGTGTGTTTGTGTATGTGTGTTTGCGTGTGTGGGCGTGCGTGTGGCTGAGATAATCAGCTATGTTGGGCCACTCATTGAAGATTAGGCCAGCAGATTGACTGTCAAACCAGTTGTTGTCAAGACTACAGTACAGCTGCAGGCTTTGCACGTAGTCAACATATATAGCATGTCCTGTAACTAAGGAACGTTGAAGAGAACAAGAGGGAACACAGACAGCTGTTAACCAGAGAGTGGCAACAGCAGAAGAAAAATGGCTCCATAAATAATGTCTGTGTATTTACCCAGTAAAAGATGATGATTGAATACATTTGAACCCTGAATGAACAAGATTGAAGGATATATGGTGTACGGCTTACTGAGCGTCGTGGCTAAGGGCCTTTTTTGGGGAACTGTTGGAGAGGGGAAGGGGGAGGGGAGGGGGGGGGGGCGTTAGGATGAGGCGCTCTGTTCTGGAAGCTGCTCCACATTCCCGGCACACAGAAGGATTCTGCCAGTAAGTGGAGGAACCAGCTGTGAATTTGACATCCTTGTTCCGTTCAACATTCGACATGTCACTTTTTTGTCCTCTCTCCATCTCTCCCTCTCTTTTTCTCTCTCTCTCTCTCTCTCTCTCTCTCTCTCTCTCTCTCTCTCTCTCTCTCTTTCTCACACCCGCGTACAACCCCCCTGGACAGGGGACATTCTGAACCAGCCTTATCAGTCATCAGCCTCCACAAGCCGGTGAACGGCAAAGGCTGTCCTTTAGGCCCTAAAGGAAGGGTCTGACTGTGAATCCTGCATGAATTAGCTGATGTTGTTTGATCATGTCAGGATTGTTTGGCAGCTAGCCAGGTCTGGACCAGAGGGCTACAGCACCCCTGCATGCTGTGATCCCACCGTAATGCTGTACTTATCATCAGATTCATCCTCACCAATCCACCACTACATCTGTCAGGAGAAAATGAGATTTTCTCGCTTCACCTAACGTCGCCCACCCCCTTCCCCCCCTCTCCCCCCACCCCCATACGATCCTGTAGAGAAACAGCTTGTGAGAAACAAACTGGGATAATTAAAACCGGAGGAGTTGTGTATGGAGATAACAAATGTTATGGGAGATATAGCTGGTGATGCTGCTGAGACGAAAACAAGTTAGGGTGGTTATTTTATCTGACTGGTCGTATTCTCCGGTAATTGGAACCGACCAATCAGCTCTCTCCTTCTGAGCCTTGGCAACAACCTCCTCAGCAAAGGCAAGAGTGTGCTCTCTCTGTGTGCGTTTGTGTGTGCGTGTGTGCGCGTGTGCGCGTGAGTGTGTGTGTGTGTGTGTGTGGAGGGGAAGGGGGTCTGATTGTGTGATAAGCATGCTGTGCTTCAGTGCAGTCCATACACATCTCCAGCTCATCTCTGCACAAAGCTGCTTTGAGATCTCATCTGGTTACATTTCATCTCTGCATAACGCTGCTTTGAGATCTCATCTGGTAACATTTCATGTCTGCAGTCAGTTCAGGGTCCACCACTCGAAATCAATGAGTGACAGGTTCATGGACATCCTCATGCATTCATTACTACCAGCCCCTACACACACTCACAGTAAGTAAATGTTGACATGGCAGAATCAATACGCACACAAGGACAGCTACAGTAGGATGGGAACAGCGGGCAGAGATCTGGATGCATGCCTGAACATGACCAGGACAGGCTGAGACATAGTAAACAAGGGTTGTAAACATCACAGGGTTGATTGCGTATGCACACAAACCTATGAACATGAACATGCATGACAACAAACTTTTACAAAGTTTCTTACCAACACACTGCATGTGAAGCAGTGAAAGAGAGACAGAGAGAGAGAGAGAGAGAGAGAGAGAGAGAGGGTGAGGAGAAGGAAGACAAGTAGGGGTGGAGAGATGAAGGGAGGGAGGGGTAAAGACTGGTTTTGGCTCTGTATCTCCCCCCCTCCTGTCAGGGAGGCAGGCATGTGCTTCTGTGTATCTGTGTTTCTGGCTCAGAGTCAATGTTTCTAAAAAGGAGATAAAGGCATGCACCTACTGGGGCTTTGGCTCTTCACTCTCCCCTGCCTGCCTGACGCACACACACACACACACTCCCTCTCAGTGTGGAATGTTTGGCTGGTGTCTGATGCTGCTCTGCCCCAGACAGCTCTCTCTCTCTCTCTCTCTCTCTCTCTCTCTCTCTCTCTCTCTCTCTCTCTCACTCTCTCACTCTCTCACTCTCTCTCTCTCTCTCTCTCTCCCTCCATCTCTCTCTCTCTCTCTCCATATCTGGCAGCCTCCAGCCCACAGTTGTCAGCCCCAGCAGGAGGCCGTGTGTGTCACCGGCTCCCGTCAAGAGGGTGGGGGCGGGGGGGGTGGATAGGGAGGGGAGGGGGTTGGGGAGGAAGAGGCTGCAGGAAAGAGGGTGGGGGCAGGTGGGTGGAGGAGAGGAGGAGGACAGGAGAGGGAGGAGGAGAGCAGGAAAGAGGGGGATGGTGGTAGAAAGAAGGAAAGATAGATAGAGGTACTTGAGAGGGAGAGACTGTGAAAGCAGGGTCGTTTGTATGCGGGTGTGTGGCTGTAGGTGTTGATACGTGCATGCACACACATGGGCGCGTGTGTGTGTCTGTGTGAGTTGGGCATGCATGTGCACTGCATGTGAGTCACCCAGCGTGGGAGTTACAATGTGCATCTGTGCCCAGCATGACAAATGTGGACCACTTGACTCTATTTCGGGTCCAGAACTACATTCCTTATGGTGCCAGTTTACTGCTGCTGATGTATGGATATGGACCACAGCTCCAGGGGAGCACATGACCCACAGAATCCATTAGATATTTTATTGTTCTATTTTGTGTTAAACCCTCAAGGTTTGTCTGAATGAGATATTTTCATCCATTTTCTCTTAAAGAAGCACCGCTTGGAAAAATGTAATGGAACAAAAGGACAAAAACGAGAGAGAGACATGAGGCAGTTTGGCCTTTCAGAGACAACCTCTACACGTGGACTGGAGTGTGTTTGTACCTGTCTCAGGGACATCAGTGTGGACTCTACAAACATATGTATGTGTAAGGTCACTGATTATGTCATTGCATTTACATGAAACAAGCTCTTGGTATTCCATACGGTTTCAGTTAGTGGTGGGTATCTGCCACCTGCTGGTTGAAAAGAGAACTGCATGCTGATTTCCCATTACGAGACGAGCATTTTGTGCATTGTTTGACACATTTATTTCCTGCTTAGAAAAACGTATAACTGTAATCACAGTAACCCATCCAGGTTCACTTTAAATGGCTGTTTTTATATCACTCTGCTCTTGCACAGTTAGCATTGTAGCACTGTCAATACACATCCAGGCTCCACATTCACCGAGACGCCACCCGCTTCACAGAGCTCATCATTGAGCTGTCTGCGTCTTTCTATACAACAAAACTCTTTATTTTCTCCTTTGAACCGTTCACCCGTTCTGTCTGTCTTCCAGCCTCCCTCTCCTGTTAGTCTGCTCCCAGCAGTATCATTAGAAGAAGAGGAGGCGTTCTGCATGTTGATGCTCCAATCTTACAGATGTAACTGACCCTACTAAGCTCAAATGGCTCTGCTGAATACAGGTTCTCCAAGTCAGAAGCTTTTCTTCAATCAATGAGGATTGAGATGTTCATCATCTTTCCCAGAGCGTGAACTTTGACCCTGGCGGTGGTCCAGGTACTGCTGCAGCAGGTTCTTCCACTGTTGGAGCTCTTCCAGGCAGGACCTCTCCACTAGCCCGCCAGCGAGCTCTGCCAGCCTGGAGGTCATCTCCACTGCAGGAGCAAGAGAAACACCCAGCTCATTATGGACCGATCGATGGACCTGATGGATGGATGGATGGAGAAGCATACATTGCGTTGCGCTGTGTACTAGGTCCAAACAATTGAACAACATGCATGTAGATGAGACTGCGTTACTGTACCCCTGAGGTAGACAACGTAGGCAGACAGAGCGAGACTGGTGAGCAGGGTCACCACCAGGAGGAGGACGAGGAGGAGCAGAGATCTGGGTGGCGAGGACGGAGGGGAGGGCGGAGGGAAGGTTTCCCCGCTCTCCTCCACACGGTTACCTGCAGACACATCTCTGATTAGCCCACACTGGGTAAGTAGCCCGCGCTGCAGTGGAAAACATATTCCACGCTGCTGTACTCGGAGAACACCCCTCGATACCACCAGCGTTGTACAGCTAAAATAGAGTCCTGGATCCACCTGGTGTGGGCTTGTCTTCTGAAGTACCTCCGGTCGCTCTCTCTGCTGGGGACGCTGAGATCTGGGAGCTCTGACGCGGAGCTGGGGAGGAGAGGACAGGGGAGGGAGGAGGAGAGGAGGAGGAGGAGAGGAGGAGGACAGGAGAGGGAGGAGGAGAGGAAGGAGAGGAGAGGGAGGAGGAAAGGAGAGGGATGAGGAGAGGACAGGAGAGGGAGGAGGAGAGTAAGAGAGGACGGGACAGGAGAGGGAGGGAGGAGAGGGAGGAGGAGAGCAGAGGAGAGGGAGGAGGAGAGGACAGGACAGGACAGGGAGGAGAGGACAGGAGTAGAAGTGGAGAGGGGCGCAGGAGAAAGTGGAGGAGAAGAAGAGGAAAATAAGAGGATTAACTGGATGTGTGACAACAGTCAAATAGTTTGACTTTTGATGAATAACGGCAGGTCCTGTCCTCCCACACAGAACTGGTGGCTCATCATGTCTCCAGATGCAGTGCCAGATATCAGGTCACAGCTCATGAGGTCGCATCACTCCCCCAGAGACGTGATGGAGGCAGCCATCTTGGAGTCCAGTGATTACACTGAGAGCAGAGAGACAGAGAGAGACACTGAGAGAGTCATCAGTCTCCTGCTGAGCCTCTGTCTTCTCAAAAACAGAGCCGTCGTTTTATATGATACTTTTAAACTTCTGCCTTTTTTTAAATTCTTTATTTATTTTGCTATCTCTATTTTCACTAGTCCATATGCTGCTGTGACGCCCATATTTCTCAAACTGAGGATTAATAAAGTGTCTCTCATCTGGGTTTACAGGATCTCTGACACAACCCTAGAACCTCTCTCTTCCTCCTCCTTCTCCACACCAAGCTGGTCCGCTCATTAAGGAGAAAAGGGCAGAGCTCTATAAAGGTGAACTATCTCCTTGGCTCCCCAGACAGGCTGGAAGAAAGGGATGAAGAAAGACAGAGGGATGAGGGAGCGAGAGAGAAGAGAGAGAGGGAGACACAGAGAGAGAGAGAGAGAGGGAGAGGGAGAGAGAGAGAGAGAGAGAGAGAGAGAGAGAGAGAGAGAGAGAGAGAGAGAGAGAGAGAGAGGTACTGCTTGCCGTGGTGTGGAGGTACTGCATGCCGTGCTGTGTCTGGTTTACTGCAGCCAGTCATTATCATGGAAAGGTGTTCTCTCTCACTGTATATTATTTATCCATGTATTTATTCTCAGCATGTACTCCCCAGCCATGCAGTCAGGTGGTGGTGGGGGGGAGGGGGGGGCGCACCTGGATCTTCTAGATTGTGGACATCCATCAACAAGGCAGCAGGGGTCGGCCATCTTGTCAACAAGGCAGTGAGTGTCAGAGGAGAGCAGAGCGGGGAGCGGGGTGCTCGACTGCAAACAGCCACTAATCTCTGCATCCCCGCTTCACAGGGAGATGAGCCCCCAGTCAGGCTCGAGGGCCCTTCAACGACATGGTGGAGGAAGCCTGGAGGGGGAGTGGGGAGGGGTGCGAGGTGAAGGGGTGGGGGGGAAGCTCAGCGTAGAAGTGTGTGTGTGTGTGTGTGAAGGAAGATGCTGGCTGTCACACTAGTAGACAGCACAAGCTGGACCCCCCCTCCCCCCCAACCAACCAACACACACCTCACTTTACCTGGTTAGACGTACAGGTGACAGAGCTTTAGGAGAGATATGATCATACCGCAACTGTTCCTCTCTCATTAACTACACCCCCCCCCGCCCCATCTCCTCTGCTTCCAGCTCTCCCCTATCTGCCTTTCCAGGAAGCCACCCTCCACCAGTCAGTCAGTCAGAGATCACATGAAGCAAACCAGGGCCTGACAGCACGAGGAGCAGATCAGTCCTGCTCTCTCTGAGAGGGATTTGTCGGCTGTCAGAGTAGTCACACACACACGTGAACACACACACACACGTGAACACACACACACCAACGTGAACACACACACACGTGAACACACAAACACACGTGAACACACACACGTGAACACACACACACACAGGTGAACACACACACACACACCTGTGAGGTCCTTGAGGTCTGTGAGGCTGGAGCAGATGTTCAGCTTGTGGAGGTTGTTGAGAGAGTCGGCTGTGTACAGTCTCCTTTCCTCCTCCAGGGAGCCAAAGGGGATGTCCGTCAGTCCCTCTCTCAGTGCCATCTTCAGACAGAGGAAGTAACTAAGTACAAATACTTTGTTACTGTATTAAAGAAGATTTTTTCTGGAAGCAGTACTTTTCTTCACTATTTTTTTTCTGACAACTTTTGACTTTCAGTCCTTAATTAAAAAAATATATATTTTAGAAAAAGAGATCTGAAAAAGGTTTTGTAAGGTTGAAAATAGTTTTCAAAACTTTTATATCTCTCTCCTCTCCTTGCCTCTCTTCTTCTCTGTGTGAAAAAGAAAAACAGGTCTGGAAAATACGTTTTGAAAGGTTGAATTTTATAAGAAAGCGATAACCCTTTGTATGTAGTGGATGTATGTTGCTAAGAGGTTTATCCTGTACAAATCCGAGCCCTCTCTAGACAGGGCTACTTCAAAAGGGCAGGGCTGTTGGGGTAGTTCCCATGGCCCTGGAAGCATGTGTGCTATCCAGGTTACAGCTGGCCTGCTCCATCACACCCATAGAGAGACAAGCTGACAGGCACAGGACTCACAAAACAAACACCCCTGTTCAAATCAGTGGGAACTTCCTACTTTTTTTTCACCTTGGCAACATCAACGATGATGCATGGTTGTGACAGAAGAGCTGAGTTCAATGAGTTCTATTTCTATGGTAACCGTAGGTTCTCTGGTTGGGCAGTGCCCACAGTGCATTGGGGCCTGTGTGTCTGCCTGTCACTCCACATTAGTGTCAGACAGCCGTGTCACTTCCCTTCCTCCCTGAGAGAAGGAAGTGACAGCCCAGGGCTCTTACTGCATGCCACTGGCCTCGGACAGGGACTGGACCTCTCTTACTCTCCCTCTCTTTCTATCCCTCTCCCTCTCTCTTTCTCCTCCTCCTCCTGTCACACACACACACACACACACACACACACACACACACACACACACACACACACACACACACACACACACACATGGTGGAATTCTCACGTTAAAGGTTACAGCTGTGCAGAGCTGTGGTGGTTGTGTGCATCAGATTCTGCTCACAGTGCCAACAGATGTATCCTGTATGGTGCTTCAAATCTATACTGTTCCGTGCAGTTTGTGCAATCAGTGTGTGTGTGTGTTTGCGAGTGAGAGCTTGTGTGTGTGTGTGCCCTCGTTTTCAGGATGATCCATTTATCTGTGCTAGTTTTGGCCCTAGAGACAGAGTGAACAGATTACAAAACAGGACCACGAAAACCTCCCACTAAATAACACTCACGGTAGCACGTTGAGTAAGTTGTGGTAGTAAGGACAAAGCGTCAGTTGGGCGCAGCTACGGTTCCTTCCTCATCAGACCCAGACCTGTTTCCCCAGCCTTTCCAGAGGGCTGGAGATAGAGGACAGAGGATTTGGGCTGAGCGTAGTCACAGCCCCTGGGAAGGACCAGGAGCACCGCTGAACACGAGGCGGGTTCATGAAGAGCTCACGGCTGCTGCACGTGTTTCACTGCTCTATTAAAAGGAAGCCATGGAGTCAGTCCTCATGGGAAACACAAGCCAGTATGCTAATTAGAAGGCTATTCTTCTGCACAACCGCTTCCCCTTCTCATTCCCTGAATAAACACACAAGGCAATGCACCTGGAACTTTGTTTACACTGTATTATATTTCAGGTAGGTATGTCAACCAAACCGAATAATTTGGACATTGTGGTGTATGCCATTGCTTACAGCTTAACACTGTCCACTTGTCTGGTCGTACAGATGACCTCCAGGTCAATAACACAGATCTCCAGTAACATCAACGTGCTGCAGACAAGTTCAAGAGTCCAACATCACATAGTTCAGAAGAGTTCATATTTATTTGATTTTCTCATCAAGTTTCTTACTGTAACAAAATGACAGACAAAACAAGGTCCGAGGAGAGCCTCGAATGGTCAACTAGTAATAGTGCAACTTATATATCAGCATCATTTATTAGCGTCAAACTGTCACAACAGTTACGTTACACAATAGCTAACTACTATACCATCACAACAATGTTGACAGTCAAGTTGACTATCACTGTCACAACATTGAAACAATATTATAACGTTGAGGGGATAAATTATGTATTTAGGAAGCAAAAACATGATCACCAATATTTACAATAGTTAGTAACAATAGTTTTTAAAAAGCCAAGTGGGTCCATACAATTCAAAAACTAAATGTTTATTACCAAGGGAACGGACAACAAGTGGGAATTTTTATGGAACTCTAGAACTCTCCAACATCGGACCTCTTATCCCTGAACTTGCTCCTGGCCTTGGTGCGGGCCTTGAACGCAGCGGCGTTGTAGAGATGCTGGAGGAGACACAAGTCAAGATTAAGCCAGGTTCAATCATGCAGGTACACAGGGAGGAATTTACTGCTGCCCTTCATTGCAAGCGGCATAGAAGTGTACCTATATCTAGTCTCCAAAAACAAACAATGACCACACAGCCTGAATCTGTCCCAGGGAAGGACAGTCAGGTGAGCGTGTCATCAGTGAAGGACAGTCAGGTGAGCGTGTCATCAGTGAAGGACAGTCAGGTGAGCGTGTCATCAGTGAAGGACAGTCAGGTGAGCGTGTCATCAGTGAAGGACAGTCAGGTGAGCGTGTCATCAGTGAAGGACAGTCAGGTGAGCGTGTCATCAGTGAAGGACAGTCAGGGGAGCGTGTCATCAGTGAAGGACAGTCAGGTGAGCGTGTCATCAGTGAAGGACAGTCAGGTGAGCGTGTCATCAGTGAAGGACAGTCAGGTGAGCGTGTCATCAGTGAAGGACAGTCAGGGGAGCGTGTCATCAGTGAAGGACAGTCAGGTGAGCGTGTCATCAGTGAAGGACAGTCAGGTGAGCGTGTCATCAGTGAAGGACAGTCAGGGGAGCGTGTCATCAGTGAAGGACAGTCAGGTGAGCGTGTCATCAGTGAAGGACAGTCAGGTGAGCGTGTCATCAGTGAAGGACAGTCAGGTGAGCGTGTCATCAGTGAAGGACAGTCAGGGGAGCGTGTCATCAGTGAAGGACAGTCAGGTGAGCGTGTCATCAGTGAAGGACAGTCAGGGGAGCGTGTCATCAGTGAAGGACAGTCAGGGGAGCGTGTCATCAGTGAAGGACAGTCAGGTGAGCGTGTCATCAGTGAAGGACAGTCAGGGGAGCGTGTCATCAGTGAAGGACAGTCAGGTGAGCGTGTCATCAGTGAAGGACAGTCAGGTGAGCGTGTCATCAGTGAAGGACAGTCAGGGGAGCGTGTCATCAGTGAAGGACAGTCAGGGGAGCGTGTCATCAGTGAAGGACAGTCAGGTGAGCGTGTCATCAGTGAAGGACAGTCAGGGGAGCGTGTCATCAGTGAAGGACAGTCAGGTGAGCGTGTCATCAGTGAAGGACAGTCAGGGGAGCGTGTCATCAGTGAAGGACAGTCAAGTGAGCGTGTCATCAGTGAAGGACAGTCAGGTGAGCGTGTCATCAGTGAAGGACAGTCAGGGGAGCGTGTCATCAGTGAAGGACAGTCAGGGGAGCGTGTCATCAGTGAAGGACAGTCAGGTGAGCGTGTCATCAGTGAAGGACAGTCAGGTGAGCGTGTCATCAGTGAAGGACAGTCAGGTGAGCGTGTCATCAGTGAAGGACAGTCAGGGGAGCGTGTCATCAGTGAAGGACAGTCAGGTGAGCGTGTCATCAGTGAAGGACAGTCAGGTGAGCGTGTCATCAGTGAAGGACACCCTACCCTCTCAAAGCGGGAGATCTTCATGGCCTTCAGAGTGGCCTGGTCCACAAGCATAGGAGGCCCCAGCTCAAACACATCCCGGATGAACTCATTAGCCTGGAAAACAGGACGCACAGTACAGCATGACCATCACAGTCGGTAAGACCAGACAGAATCATCCAACCATTAAGACTTACAATAACAGCATGGATCACAAGAAGAATGTTCTGTGAGTCTATGCTCACATCCAAGCTGTGTGAATGGTAGTTTGGGGGTCTGTTATTCTGCTATGTTATGCTGTGTGAAGTCTTGGTTGTTGAAGCTAGTGCCAGCCTGTGTCAGGATGAAGGTTGTGTTGTGGTTGTGTTGTGGTTGTGTTGCTCACCTGGAGGTGGTAGTTCATGCCTGAGCCAACAAACTCCCTGAAGGCGTCATAGGTTCTCTTCCTGACCCAGCTGTCGATGGTCATGCGCTCCGTCCCGAACCGGATGGTCTCAGTCTGGAACGTTCCTTCCTGCAAAACACACAGGGTAAGAGGAGGAGAGTGGGGTTAGTTACATTGGCATTAACCTAGAGACATTTCGCTGCGATTTGAAGGCAAGAATTAAATAAAAACATTCTGAAGAGTAAAGTAAGATGTCAAGTAAGTGTTCCCCTGGTCTCTGACCAGCTGAGGTTCCGTCTCACCTCCACAGCCTTGAGAACGTCCCGGAACACAGACCTCTGCTTCCTCTTGTCAGTCTTAGCACGGTGCTTGTTGCAGTCCGTTGCCAGGGCGCCCAGCTTCACACACAGAGGCTCCCACTGGTCACTCTCAAACTCCTGAGAAACACACACACACACACACACAATCAAGTCCAAATACATGTATCTCTACAGCTACAAGGCCATTAGTCCTGTGTGTGTGTGTGTCAGACGTACAGGGTCCATGTCTCTGGCCAGCTCAAACAGCAGGGCGATGGTCTCCCCCGCAGCAATCCTCATGTTGACATCCTCGCTCTCTAGCAGCCGGGGCAGTTTGGGCAGGTGTCTGACCAACCAAACACTGTCAAAAACCACTCCCTCCCAACTAGCACCATCAACAAAACATAGGTACACCCCACTCACGCACTGACAAAAGCACTTATTTACTCAAGGCTTGGTAATGACTGATCTCAAAACAGATGACGAGAGAAACCCCGTGCCGGTGGTGATCCGAGAGGAGCACCTACTTGTGTATGATGTCTTTGACCTGGCTGGCGGAGCAGATGGTGAGGAGCAGGCCCCAGGAGAGCAGGGCGTTGGTGTGGAGGAGGGAGGTCTGGGGGTTCAGGGCCGGCCTGCTGCCGTCCTCCCTCACGTAAGAGCGGGTGAACAGGCTCTCAAAGCCCTGCATGGTGGCATACACGTCCTGCGGGAGGCACAGGGTCAGGGGGAGGGCTCTGGAGGAGGGCTCTGGAGGAGGGGCTGAGCATGTTGATGCTGGCTAGGGGGGGGGTTACGCTGTGTGACTGGGGAGGTTCAATGTGTACCCTCTAACGGAAGGCCTTCCCAGAAGAGCGTACAGATGCTGCCAAAAGTGTGGTGTAATGTAGTGAACTCATTCCAACTAAAAGGCATCTACATGATCACAAGACTCACCAGGATATCATCTTCTGCAACTAGAGTGCATAGGCCCAAACTTGTAGCAACCTTTTGTGGAAAAGAACAAAGTCACGAATAACTCACTCTGTCTGACAACCCTGAGGGGAAGATTGTGTCCGCCCCAGCCACTCACAGCTTGTCTGGCCTGGATGTTGGCTGCTCCGTCCGACAGAATGTTCTTGAAGATGGGCTTGAGGCTCTTCAACACTTCCTCACTCTCGATGCCAGAGCCCAGCTGGATGCAGAGCAGGCAGGCCAAGGAGGCTGCTGCTCGCTGCTCCTCCCCTTTACCTGGAGGAGGGGGAGGAGTCAGCATGAGACCACTGAACACCTCCAGTCGGGGGGGGGCGGGGTGTGATGAGTCGGCCATGATGGATCTCTGATGGGGGGAGGATGGGTGTCTGGTTACCTTTCTTGAGGCAGCGTTCGATGCTGTCTGTGACTGTCATCCTGCGCTCCAGAATGAACTCGTACAGGAGCCTGGTTGCCATGGCGGTCTTCAGCCCATCCAAGGCTCCTTGTCTGGTCTTGGCACTGGAGGAGAGGAGAGCGGAGAGTTCATATACTAAACAAGGGATTCAATACATGCAAGTCATTAAGCAATTTATAACGACATCAAGTCTGACGATATGAGAGAGCTGTGGTCGTTAAGGAGGATCATGTTCAGCCAGGTGATATGTTTAGATTCTTCTCCTAGTGTCCATTACAAAGCAGAGAAAACCTTGCATGGAAAGTGTGTGTTACCGTGTGTGTGTAAGATATCTGGTTCAGCAGGCTGCCAGTGATCTGGCTGCCAGTGAACCGGGGGAGGCGAGCAGGGGAGGGCCGATGGGAGGGGCGTCCCCTGTGAGAGACGATCCCCTACTGACCTCTTGTCCACTGTGCTGTCGATGAAACCCTTCAGCTTGTACTGGAAATCCTCACTGTCGTCCCCTGCCTCCCCCCCTGGACAGCACCCGGGAGAGAGCACAGGGTGAGACACCGTTCTGCACGGAGGCTACCTCTTTTGTCCACTCAAAACAGCATACATGTTTCGGGATTTTCCTTTAACAATTATGTTTTTTTTTTTACATTTAGACTTTGAGCTTGGAGGAAGGTCACTTAAGCACAAGTGTCGTTCATTAAATATTGACATCTTAAAAGATTGGACTGTCGCCTTGTTCTTTCCAGCTTAGCGACAAGCACACGCACGCACGGTCCCTCACCTTCATCCCCTCCGCTCATGACGTCGCTGCAGGTGCTGCAGTGGCTGAGGGTCTCAATGGAGGCATCCTCATCACTGGACGACTGCACAGCACCATGCTGGCCCCCTGGAACAAACACTCATTCAATTAGTTCCTGTTTCTTCACTAACATAATAGTCCATTCAAATCTACAGGTCAGACTACTTGTCCACAAAATAACAAGTCTGCATCTTCCTTCATGTTGCCCGGACAGATTTGTGAACTCCAAACTCTAGTTTTGAGTGTGTAGTTAATCAAAGCCATTTTCTGTCAAATTAAAGGGCACCCTATTATTCTGATGACTAAGTAAAACATTACATAAAAGACGACGGTCCAAAGTCATACAATTACAAAAAATACTTTACCGTTTGATATTGCTAAAAATATTACAATTCTAGCACACCGGAAACAAATGTTTTTTTTGTTTATACAGTTCCTTTTCTATTTATTGGTATATACACAACAGTTCCACGTACTATTGTCATACAGTTGGTGACGTGGGGACCTGTTTTACAAATTTTTCTCTTTTATTTCCGTATCACGTTGCCCTGGTGAACACCACTGATAGCGGCAGGACTGATTTCCTAGAACTCCAATGACTACTTTCGCCGACCTGCCACCGCCCATAATATTTACCAGGCAAATACAAGGAAATGCCAGTAGCTTGCAAACAAATAAGTAGCTAGTGAACTACAATCAATGGCGATTGACACCCTGACTCTAGAATAATGGTTATAATAATTCACCCTTGGGTAGACTTGGTGGCTAGCCATCGGATTTACAGCGAAGGGGGCCATAAACGAGACAGTTATATAAGCACTGTTTGAGGTTGGCGGCCAACCTTACAACCATGTGGCACATTTCGCAGTATGTCCCCAAATGACCCTTCACTGTTGGAAAGTTAATATTGTATCAGTTGAAACAGACCTGTTTGTGATAAAGTGGTTTGCTTAACATGGATCGATTCTCTTAGTTTTCTGGCAGTGACATGTTTTTGTTGCAAGAGCATAACTGGACTTAGCCGGCAAGACTGGACAGGACGTTTTTCCAACACGTCTTACTTCTTACAAGTGTCGCCATGTTAGTTGGTTATAAATTAAAATATAACATACACGGCTGTTCTTGCTAGATATGATAAGACTACATTCCTTTGTCTCAACAATCTAATAGCTAGCTTGCTATCTGGTAGCTACTAGTCTTGAGAAAAAAAAGGTATAGGCCATGACGCACTGCGTTTTGTAGTTCTGTTTGCGTTTAATGGTTGTTGAACTCAAAACAAACGTCAAATTTATAGAACTACAACTCCTAGAGTTCCAGGCTGTCAAATGACACGCCAAAACAACTAGCTGCTAGCGGTTTGGCTTACCCCGGGTACTCCTCTTCTTTGACCTCGGCATTTTCGTGCAGTTAATTACAAAATGTGCAAAAATCAGCCAATACAAGACCAGTTTTTATTGTATTGTCTAATAAAATGTAAATCTTCCCGTGGCACTGTGGACAAAAAGGAGTTGAAAGCGATCCTGGAGAAAGACTGTGAGCCGAGACGATACATTTTCCCTCAAAAAAGCTTGGGCTGCACCGAAGGCGCGGATCTTACCGCATTTATACGGCTGGCATGTCACGTGTCAATATGGGCGGGTTCTTGGCTGAATTGACCAATTATATGTACGCTAACATCGGAGTGACGTCTGTGAGGGAGGAATTTGACCGCGTAGTGTAGCATCCTTTGTCACGTACAACAGACCCTCAGAGAATTGACACCAACTAGAATCTAATAATAAGAAAAGTATGCGATAAGAGGATAAGTGGATTTAAGTGTGACATGGTATTAATAGAATACAAAAGGGCTGTCCGTATACAGTATAACCACTTGGTGATTGTTATATTATTATGCTCACTGAAATTCATCCCGTGTTTGGTAAAATAATATAAACAACAGTGTGGGATACTTAATAACCTTAACCTATCCCATAATAACCTATCCTTACTGAGTTCGTCTGTTATCTGTTACTGAGATCAAAGATACTCTTTTGCTGTTCTGTATGGGTTAACCACGGGACTGGAGAGATCCTTACAGTGGAAGCAGGACACGTCCACAGACCAGTGGCAAAAAGATGTCACAGAGTTCGTTCTTGTCGGCCTTCTTCTATCCGTGTTGTCACGGTCATGCTCATTTTATGACACTAGGGGAAGCTCCTCATCAAAATTCTGAGGAAATGCACCTGCAATCGAAAAGGATGTTTCCGATGCATCATGTATTGAGGTGTTGAACTGTGGACAGAGTTTTGTTCTGGTGTGCCTCAAAGCATTACATGGACCCAGGTATGCAGAATAGAAAATCTCAATCCCCTGGGGGGAATTACAAGCCAAATAAAAATTCCGGGCTAAAAAATATATTTTTATGGTGTGAGCATTTTTAACTAGTGGTTGACACCACATGTTTGTGATGTTTCCTGTTATTTCCTTGTATCTCATGTTTTAAATTGTGTGGGAATTGCTTTTATCACACATTTTTGTTTTTCTTTAATCTCTCACTTGCCAGGTACTAAGAATGTCACTGTCTTGATGATGTCATGTTATTTGGTACATGTGACAAACATACCCCTTTGACACTTCGGATATCTATAACTCTCCCTCAAACTATCTTCCCCTCTCACAGGTAGACTGGTTCACGCTCACATCCACAGTAGTCTGGTTGGTGTGTGTGTGGGTGTGTGTGTGTGGGTGTGTGTGTGTGGGTGTGTGTGTGTGGGTGTGTGTGTGTGTCACCTGCTGGCAACCCAGCAGGGGACCAGAGGAACAGAGGCTCTACTGTGGGGCACTATGTTTCTGTGTGCCAGTCACGTTTATGGCAAACTAGCCCTCCCCAGTCCAGTGACAGCCTGAATACAGATCACAACAGAGAGGTAGAGTTGCAGAGAAATAAACTAGATAGAACAATCTGAATAATCCTTTCATGTGCCAGCACTCCAGTGTTTAATAATTCATATGACATGGCCCGGGGCGTTCTGGTTGAGAGTAAAGGGGGTTGGGGCATGTTTTATGTGTAGTTGGACAGAATCTTGATGTTGATAAAATACGCTATGTTTTTTATAGTCTCTTAAATACTGTCACTCTCCTGTTGCTAGAGAGTGTTTGGTTGTTCCTGGCTGGCCTTGAGCTTGTTTGTGCCTTCATGGTGGAGACAGGATTGGACATGGCTACTCAGACACACACTGTCCTGCCAGATACTCAGACACCACCAGGAACTCTCCCCCCCCCGGACTTTCCTTCTGTCGGTTGAACTTTTGCTCCTTGCCATTAATCCAAACTAATTAGGCCCAAATAACTGTGTAGATGGATGAGTCTGTCAGATGGGAGCAGAGTTTGAATGTTTGACACTGTTTGACACACACACACACACACACACACACACAATGGCATTGTACTATGTGATGTCTTCATCTCCCCCCGCACTCAAGTGTAGTACTGGAAGCTAGACTTAACTCTTAATCCCTTAACCTTTTCAAGGAAAATACTCAACTGAGTGCTGGAGTAGGGAGTACAGGGGTGAGATATAAAAAGAGAGGAAGGGAGGAATGGAAAGAGAACGAGATTCAAAGAGAAGGCTCCTACGCTCTGATGCTATGTGCTGCGGTATCCAGTCATACCCAAGAGATCCCTAACAGGGATTTTAATTGATCAAAGAAAGAGAGAGATGGCTTGTGCGTGTGCGAGAGAAACAGAGAGTGTGTTTGTATCAGAGAGAGAGAGAGAGGCTGTGTATGTGTGTGTATGTGAAAAGAGAGACCGGAGCGTACTATTCGTCTCTCCCTTTCTTTCATCTCCACTTCAAACCCCATCAAGCTCACGGGCCAGTAGCCTCGACTGAAGCTGCTCTGCACCAGGCTATTTACTGAATTATTCTGTCAATAAATCCTCAGGTTAAACTCTGGGATAGGAATCACTTGTCCCTCATTTATTCCATGTGCCAATACAGCGTTTAGTATATATTTTAGCAGAAGGCTGCATCTGAATTTAGAATGATACCTGTTCAGCATATTATTGATATTTTGTACTTGGTACAGCTTCAGCCCCAGTATGAATAAGCAACACAATTTGATGTAAACTATTGAGATGCTCCAGAGCCTAACCTCCATTGGACAGTCAATGATGATCTATGTCCATGTTTGTCAGAGGAGACAGCATCTATTTTCCATGTTCCCTCAGTCATGCTTCTCACATCCAGCCACCCACGGAAGGCTCAATGAATTCCACTTCCTCCAAGCCGACCCGTCCTCGGAATTTCCTCCATCTTCTTTTCACAGATGGTAAGGAGGAAAGAGAAAACGGGAAACGTTGGCCGGAGTGTTTTCCAAATGGGTTCAGACATCTTATCAAAAGGTTCATTCAGGAGGCAGTTAGACACGCGGCGTGGACCAGAGAAGCGCAAAGAGGGCCGGGCCGAATCGCTCTGGTTCAAAAGCTCAAGTCAATACGATTTCCATCGGCTGGAGAACAATGCATTATATAAGAATTTGACAATTTATTTTGCTACTCATACACACTGAAATACAATCTGTTGCTGGAAACACATGTTTCTGTTAGTTTTTCAGAGGTCAGAGAAGCAAATATCTTCACGCCATCATCTCCAGGTAATTACTTTAGCCTTCCAGAGTGTGTGAGAAGGACATCTACCCCTGGCAACACAGCCCTATCAGAGGAGTGAATCTTGCCCCAGGCCACAATAACATGGTTAGGATGGATTGTTTGAACTTTGGTCCTCTCCTTTATTTGACTGAAAATGTTTGAAACTCTACACCTTCCACAGCTAAATCTCTCACTCCCTCTCCTCAAACTGCCAGCCTGACTTCCACTCTTTCCCACCTTCCCCACCTCTCTCTATATTGTTAGTATTTGTATAAACCAGTCAGATATGCTGGTTTAACCTATGCTGTGGAGCCTAACAGGAAATGTACCATGTTTTCTCTGAACGTGCCGAGACCCAGACAGACTAAGTGCCTCTGTCCTCCTCCACACAGCTGTGTGGAGCTGTGGCCACAGCTCAGTCTGTATCTACAACCATAGAGCTCATGCTTCCTGGGCTAATGGTAGCAATGCTGTGGGATGTTAGCAGAGCGGTCAGGAGATAGTCTCACGTCAGAACAGCTCATCGTCAGTTTCTGGTGAAGAAGAACGGCGATGCTATTTTAAATATGCCATATCAAGAAACCTAGCGCCCTTCAAAAGTTATATTTGTGCTACGTATGTGTGTGTGGGTGTGTGAGTCAGATTGACCAATGAGTGTCAGTTGGTCAGATGGTGATTTCAAACAACTGTGCTTTCCCTCTCCTCACCCTGACTGTTTGTCAGTAGTTTACACTCACTCACCCCCCCCCCCCTCCTCTTCTGTAGCAGGTAAAAGCAAGAGGAGAGATTGCTTATAAGTAAATGTCCCTCCTATGTCCAGATGTCTGTGAATGAGGAGGAAAGGAGACAAAGAGAGGAAGCTGTACTGTCGTGTGCTAGCATATTGAGACAGCCTGGAAATGGGAGGAAGCTATGGAAGGAAGCTATGCTGCAAGGGAAACTGCATGACAAACTTCAGACTTAAGACGTTTTTCTGGTCTCTCTACTTCTCTTTTCCAATGCTGTTTGGATGTAACACCTAACATGTCAAAGCAGAGAAGACTCGTGTCAGTGAAAAACAGAGATATGGAAAAACAGGGAATTAAAGATTTGATCTAGCAGCTTTAAGGAGTAAGGAGGGATTTCTCTGTTTCTCTCTTTCTGTTTGTCTCTCTCTTTCTCTCTGTCTGTCTCTCTTTCTCTCTGTCTGTCTCTCTTTCTCTCTCTCTGTCTGTCTGTCTCTCTTTCTCTCTCTCTCTGCACTTAAGGCTAGAGCATGTAGGCAGCCCGTTCTGTGAGTTGCCTAGCAACCCCATTGCCTCTTTCTGTCCAGAGAAAGAGAGAGAGCAAGAGAGGAAGAGAACGACTGTAACGGCTACTTATATGACGTCCTATAAACCGCACTGTGATTTGTGGAAGAAAGAACTTCCTTCTCGGAAATTTCAAGGGGAATTTGGTTCAACACTGTTTTGTGCCTTACGAAAACACAGAGGTGACAGCATCAGATCCACATCAGGCATTATCAACCCCATTCCGTGAGCTCCCAGCCTGGGACAGATGGAGAGCTGCCTGCCCCTGGACCCTCTGAACCAGGACACCTAGGACAGTCAGGGTTACGGATGGACTTGTTTCTCCAAGAACAACCTAGCAAAGCAATGGTTTCAGGGGTGTGTTTGATACGGGTGTGCTTTCTCAGCTCAGTGGCCTGTTGTGGCCTCTCTGTGGAGGTAATCAATGGTAGGTCCTCCTGTCTCAATGCAGGGCTGAGCTGGTCGTCTCCAGGGGACCGACCGAAGAACTCTCCACTGCTCTCCTCACTTCCTGTACTGCCGGAGGCAGTCGGAGACAAGTACATCTGTGCACACACAAGCACACGCGCACAAACACACAGACAGATGGAGAGAGAAGAGAGGGAGAGAAGGAGGAGAAGGAGAGAGGGAGAATAGATGGAGACAGAGATAGCTGAGGGCCGTATTTAAATGAGTCTAGCAGTCAAACATTCAGCTGACTGTGTGTTAACACCACTGTGTGTTCACTGGAGCTGTTCACCCACGAGCAGGAAGAGACAGTGTGCACGCTGTAAACCAAACACAGAAATAAAGAAAGGATGGAGCGTGATATAGAAGGAACCGAGGCAGATTTTTTTCTCTGCCTCTTCCCTCTTTCTCTCCCCCCGCCCCCCCCTCCCCCTCCCCTGACCCAGAGAGAAACATCCATGGTTTGAGGAGAGCTCAGGAGACCTGGAGCAGTGCGTGTGGAGCACAGGCATGGCACAGTCTACTACCACTTCTTCTTCATCCTGTCCTCCAGACTTTTCTCCTCCTCTCCTCCTCTCCTCCTCCCCTTCCACCACTCCCTCTCTCTTCACTTCCTCCTTCTATTCCACTCTCCAGCTGGACTCTGCTGATCCACACAGCAGCTGGCAGACATTTAGGTCATGAGCTCAGATCCTGGCTCATGTATGGTCCTATATATATCTGTATTGTGTGTGTGTGCTAACAATATGTCTAACTGGCTGGGTGGCTGGCTGGCTGGCTGGCTGGCTGGCTGGGTGGCCGGCTGGATGGCTAGAAGGCTGGAAGGCTGGATGGCTGGCTGGCTGGCTGGCTGACTGGCTGACTGGGTGGCTGGGTGGCTGGGTGGCTGGGTGGCTGGGTGGCTGGCTGGATGGCTGGATGGCTGGCTGGATGGCTGTCTGGGTGGCTGGCTTGGTGGCTGGGTGGGTGGGTGGCTGGCTGGCTGGTTGGCTGGCTAGCTGGGTGGCTGGCTGGCTGGATGGCTAGAAGGCTGGAAGGCTGGATGGCTGGCTGGGTGGCTGGGTGGCTGGGTGGCTGGGTGGCTGGCTGGTTGGCTGGCTAGCTGGGTGGCTGGGTGGCTGGCTGGATGGCTAGCAGGCTAGAAGGCTGGATGGCTGGCTGGGTGGCTGGCTGGATGGCTAGCAGGCTAGAAGGCTGGATGGCTGGCTGGGTGGCTGGCTGGATGGCTAGCAGGCTAGAAGGCTGGATGGCTAGCTGGGTGGCTGGCTGGATGGCTAGAAGGCTGGAAGGCTGGATGGCTGGCTAGCTGGGTGGCTGGCTGGATGGCTAGCAGGCTAGAAGGCTGGATGGCTGGCTGGGTGGCTGGCTGGATGGCTAGCAGGCTAGAAGGCTGGATGGCCGGCTAGCTGGGTGGCTGGCTGGATGGCTAGCAGGCTAGAAGGCTGGATGGCTGGCTGGGTGGCTGGCTGGATGGCTAGCAGGCTAGAAGGCTGGATGGCTATAAGGAGCTCAGGTAGCTTGTTTCTCCCAGTGCAGGCCTCCTCTCCCGGGCTACTCAGGAGACCAAAGCAGGGGATGTTTTTCATCCTGTTCTCATTGATTCTGATCCTGACACTAACACTGTGGCTGAGGGAGCCTGCTTCCTGGCTGCTGCCAAACCAGCTGTGTGTGTGTGTGTGTTTCCTGCTCCCCTACCATTCAGTCTCCACAGTAGTAATTCTAAAACAGATTTGGAGGAATCAATACTGACCCTGTCGTCTGTCTCCACTGCAGACTGGCTCTGACTCAGCCTTGATGAAGAGGACACAAAGGCCAAGACGATGGACTCAGTCCATTACAGTGACAACCGAGACTAACAACACTGTCACCACTTCATGTGACACGTGTTGCTGTTTGGGGAGGTTTGTTTATGGAGAGTGACTTTCACTATTCGAACACTTTGGAAGACAAAACGATAAGAAGGTTTAAGGTCAAGCCAGGATCACAACTATCCACATTTCTCCTCCCACAAGAACCATCCCCCTCCTTATGTATAATTAAGCGTTCACAATTCCCCTCGAGGATTCCGCTTTTGAATTTCTGATTTAATACCCTTCTCCTCCTCCTCCTCCTACTGCACCTCAATCTCCTAATTCCCCCTCTCCTCTCCTCTCCGCTCGCTTTCTTCTCCTCCTTCAACACTTCAACCTCCCCCCTCCTCCTCCTCAAGCCCCTCCTCCCCCTCCTCCTGCTTACAACTCCTCAGGGGCCACTCTTCAGCGAAGAAACACGCTTAACATATAGATTCGAGATGCCATGGCGATAGACCTGAGACGGCATAAAGGGAGAGGGGGGGGGGAGAGAGAGAGAGTGGGAGAGAGAGTCAGAGAGGGAAAGAGGGGTGGAGAGAAAAAGAGAGAGGACGAGGGAGAGACAATATAGACAAGGTGAATGTTCTTGATGTTCCTTATCAACATTCCAAGGCCTGCAGAGGGAAAACATGAAAAGTGACAGACTCCAGCGCCCGTTCACTGACCTTGAACTAAACCACAGCAGAGAGAGATAGACCCATCATCAGCCTCTAACACACTGTAACAAGCCCGGGGCGAGGCTTCAATGAAGATAAGACAGCGCGAACCAACATCTGCCTTCATACATGTAACATACAATCCTGCTTCAAAGCAGCACCCTACAGAAGCCACATACATATAAGATGGGATGGTAACGACAACGAATCCTGCTTCAAGGCATGCCTACATACATAGAACATCAGCACACTCGCAAGATATCCCACTCTCAGCCTTACAGAGAGAGGTGTTGATTTAATGAGCAGTGCAGGAACAGCTGAAGAAGAGCCTGCATCTGTGTCATGCTCAAATAGAACTGTGGAACTCTGGGACGGAAGGAGGAAGCCGTGTTCCAAAGAGGACACTATGTCAGTGAAACCTAATCAGTGGCACGCATGTGTGATGTTTCCAGAGTAAGGCTCCAAACTGTGTCTCACACTAAGAAAAATGCAGAGAGAGAGAGAGATGAGAGAGAGAGAGAGAGAGGGAGAGAGAGAGAGACTGAGAGAGAGAGACTGAAAGAGAGAGAGACGGAGAGAGAGAGAGACTGAGAGAGAGAGACAGAAAAAGAGAGAGAAAACAAATTAAAACCCAGACCCATTCACCTAAGGCTCACGACCAGAGTTATTGAACACAATCTATTTCTCCAACTCACAGGAGGAGAGCTTAAGTCAGAGTGTAGATCGTGGCCTGCTGTGTGATGCGGTCCTCTCCTCACAGCCTCCAGTGCAGCAGGCTAAACCACCAGGGCTGCACAGCCCTCTCCTCGCCCTGTCAGAGCTCAGGCAGAGCAGCAGGCAGGGCGGACGGACGGCAGCACTGCCAAGCCTGTTTGATGTGCAGCCCTGACATTTGTGCAGAGAGGATTTAATGTGAACTACTGTGTGTGTATGTGTGTGTGTGTGTGTATGTGCGTGTGTGTGATGAAGAGTGCTGAGCACACTTGCGTGCAGTCAGAGGTCGCACCTCCCAGTGGATGGAGGTTATCAAGCCGGAGCCTTGTGTGTCTCCTACTGTGTTGAAGCTTGAGTGTGTCTGTGTGTGTCTGTGTGTGTCTGTGTGTGTGTCTGTGTGTGTCTGTGTGTGTCTGTGTGTGTGTCTGTGTGTGTCTGTGTGTGTGTCTGTGTGTGTGTCTGTGTGTGTGTCTCTCTCCCATTGTGTCAGGTTGCCTGCTGCTCCTGTTATTGCTGACACTGCTGAGCTTATCTCTGCCCCAGCTTTCATCTGCACCTCAGCTGCAGCACACACGTGTCACCAGTGTTAAAAAAATGTTTTTGTACATTTGCGTTTAGCCCAGGGGTGTCGAGCTCCGGTCCTCGAGGGCCGCTGTCCTGCATGTTTTAGATGTTTCCCTGATCCAGCTCACCTGATTCGAATGAATGGTCGTTATAACAACCCTTTTAATTGAATCAGGTGTGTTGGAGCAGGGAAACATCTAAAACATGCAGGACAGCGGCCCTCGAGGACCGGAGTTCGACACCCCTGGTTTAGCCCAATGTACACCCTTGTGTCATTTGGGTTGGTAACCTGTTAATTTGGTATGTCATTTCTTTTTTTATGGATTTCTTTCTATCTGGACTGCTGCGATACCACAATTTCCCCTTGGGATTAATAAAGTACTTACTATAACTACCACATGCTCGCACACACACACACACACACAGACATAAACACGAAAGGCACATACACTTCCATGTAATGGTTATACAGACGTCATAAACGCCATGAATGTAGACGAAAATTCATCTCTGCATTCTGCATTAGGGCAGCAATGTTTATTTTTGCAACGTTTAAGACTTCGTTATTGTGGATCTCAAGCATGTTATATTTTTCCAGAAACCATGAACATCAATTAAATGAGATAACCGATGACCGATGTTGTGCTGTACCTCTTCTAACCTCAGGCACAAACTATCTGTGTTGCTGCTGTTGCATGGTACAATTAAAGGTGTAATCTGGGTTATAAGACCACATACACGCCCTGGCACAGCAAGGGAAGTTCCATAGTACGTATCTTTGAGTAGGACAAATGCTACCAATCTACCAGACCAGAGAGGTTATGATCGTATGGGCGCTTGTGTGTGTCTGTTCACTTCTGTTAAGTGTAAGTGTAGTTTGCAAGTCACTACCGCTTATTTTTCACACTAACGCCCACAAACCAACCGGGCCAGTGACAACATTACCACCCAGAAGAGCACAAACAAGACACGGAGAGTCCTGCTCAGACGTGACCGTGTCTCACCAGCCCACAGAGCACAGAAAATGACCAAGATTACTGTGAACGCACAGCCAGAGACCATCAGTAGGGCTGTGTGTGTGTGTGTGTGTGTGCGTCAGGGGATCAGAAAGTTGGTGGGTAGCAATTCCAGGTGGCTCAGTACCACAAGGCACCCCAGCAGGGGAGGCCCATAATGTGTGGGAGCTCAGAGACAGCTCTTAGTCACCCTGACACACACACATAAACACACGCACAGACACATCAACACACAAGTACACAAACACACACCCAAATACATTCAACAAAAGCTTTAGTGTCAGATAATCTGGTATTACTGATTTTAGAATGACATGAGAGTGAAGTGATTGTGTCTACGGAAGCACGGGGCAGCACACACGGTCAACAGACACAGGCCCAAACTGGGCCTCACACACCTCTAATCCTGAACCTGGCTGTGTGTTCACGTGTGTGTGCTGTGTGTCTGTCCAGGAAGGCTCCACAGTGGGGATGGAGGATTTCCCCCAGCGTCCGGCGACAGGCAGGATCACAGTCTGATCACACTTCTGCACATCCACTAACCCCAGCCACACAGGGAGGAAAGCTGGGATCCTCCTCACCCACGGTGACTGAGGCTCCGGTAAACATCTCCCTCCTTCACCCCCCCCCCCCCCCCCCCCCCTCCCCGCCCAAACAACATTACTCACTTGATGCGGAGAGACGACTCAGAGCATTTTTATCTGTTTGATTCCGAAAGGCAAGTGACAGGATTTGATTTCCATAGCTTGAATCCTGTTTCTGCTCGTCTAAATGCTCTTTTTCATTTCAAATCCAGGAATGAGGTCCCCTTGGTGTTCAACATGTACAGGCTTAGAGCAGGAGAGAGACGGGGGAGGCTATTTATACTTACAGGAAAACAGGGTTTGAAGTGTAGAGCTGTGTGTGGGGAGGATGGGTGGAGGGGGGACTCACAGTTCCCCGCAAAAGATCTATAATGACTGTGTGTCTGTGTGTGTTTGTGTGTTACTGTATGTCAGTGTTTGTTTATGAGGTTTACGGGTTTGGATTAGCCTACACGTTGAGTTTATCTCACTCACGTTTCTCTCTCTGACACATTTGCAACCACTTGTAATCACCCTTTTTTGGGGGGCCATATACCGTCTTTGCCTTCAACATTTGTGAGCATGCTGGTGAGGAACGTGGTCTGGCAGTTATCTCTGATGCATGCTGGGAGGTGTGTGCACAAGTTGTTTGATGTAGGTCACAGAACGTAGATGGTCAAGGGTGAACTACAAACAGCCATGTAACCTCTGTGAATGGAAGCATATGAAAGGCCTGTCATAGGAAGATTATGTTATAGCAGACATGAGCTCACAGGACCCCAGAAGACTGGTTAATCCCAGTTTTACATGTGCCAGGAATGAGCTGTCTAGGTACAACCAGGGCTTTCACTGCAGAACCCAGGCCTAAACCACAGATGTTTTCAAATGGAAATCATTTCATTGGTAAAACACGGGGCTCACTGTATTCTATTTACAGAAAACAAGTTAATCTCTGATTGAGGTCTTTTTTTGTCTATATCATAAAGGTCAGCCACCTGCTTGCCTCCCATTAAAATTATATTTCTCTCAGTAGGTTATATTTAGAAAAATGTCTTCCTGTAAGACAGGAAATGACCCGCAGAGTATCTGTGTGAGGAACCATATGCTTCACAGAGACCAGCACCCTGGCAGCATGCTGGCTGTGAACCGCACCAGAGCAGATAGCCTGACAGTGATCCCACAAGAGGAGATACTGACAGTATTATTAAGAGGTTTACAAGCCAGATACCATGTCATGAATCAACACACTGTCTTGGTTTGCCGTTGTTTTGGTGGATGTAAGACGAACAAAGCCTGGCGCAGTGCAGGAAGGACAAGAGAAGGAGACTCCTGTTGTGAAAAGAGGGACTTGGAAACCTTGGTAGAGTTTAATACGCACCACTGACTACGGGCTGTCCTCTCCAGTTCACAATGCTCACTGTAATGCACAAACAGCACAGTATCGGGCAACTATGAAGAAAAATACTGTTTATTCTGGCATAGCCTGAAAAACTATTCTACTATTCTCGCCTCCTCGCCTTTCCTCTCTGGGTGAAGGGAGGAGTCTCCAGTCTTCAGGGGCCCAGCTGGGTCGGTGGGGCGGGTCTGTGGCCCAGACTTCCTCCCTCTCATCCTTCCGGTGGTATTCATGGTATGGACCGTATCTTGTTCCCAGAGGGAGCACATGGCACCAGGCTGGGCCACTCCGCCGGGCTCCTGCCCTCCGACCCTGGGGGACAGCCACTACAAGGACACGGGAGGCTGGGGGTCAAAGTTCACATTATTTTATGATGAGTAAGCTGTGAAAGCAATCAGTCCTCTTGACACAGTGTTGCGTGAAGGAGAGGGGACATGATGAAAGATGTCTGATTGACGTCGATCCATCACAGAAACACAAACCTTTTGTTGACGTGAAGGTTTCCCGTTTCCTCAGCGTTATTTTGGCCCTGCGTTCACCGACTCTCCTGGTCACAGCTCTCTGTGTCTGTGGCAGGTGAAAATCCCTTCACCCCGTGTTCAGAAAGCAGCAGCAACGCCTTCTGACATTCCTCTCCTCCCTCTCCTTAGCTTCTGTCTCTCTGTGCTTCCCTCATCATTCCTCTTCAAAGACCCTGGCTTACCTAGTCACAGCAGAGGGCACCCCAGGCAGAGGACACGAGCCATGCCCTTGGCACAGCAGGTACTGTGAAGGAACCTGACCTGCTGCTGTACTGACAGTGTTACTATAGATGGGGAATATACATCGAACGGTTGGTGAATAAAAAATGACAGTGCGTGTTAAACATTGAAAAACTTAGCTTTTTTGCGTCTACAGCTGTTCATACATGTACATGTTAATCTTTCATAAGGGCAGTAGAAACGGATACATCTCTGTCGTGTGTGTGTGTGACAATTTCTCTAATGAAAATGGCAATTTTTGATGTGATAAATAGCAGACAGTCTTCAGGCTGACCATGGCCTTGTCAGTCCAGTCATTGCATGCTTGAAAGACCTACATACTGTCTCCCTAAGAGTCCCTCGTGATTTCCTGCTGGCTGGTTGGAGGAGTTGGTGGAGAGAGAGAGAGTTCCACTGAGGTGGAACTGATCTATGTTTCCTCTTCTTGAAAGACCACACTCTGTGTGCTGTCTCTCTCTCTCTCTCTCTCTTTCTCTCTCTGTCTCTCTCTCACACACACGCAAACACCTGCGTGCATAGACACACGCATACACCCAAAAGCATGTATATGCATAGACACACAAACACACACAAAAGCACTTGCATGCATCGATAAACACACACACACACACACACACAGACACACCTATACACGCAAACACAAACACACCCTTCCACACAGCAACGCATCCGGAAATAACTTTTGACTTTTACCAGCCTGCTCATGACTAATTAATGTGAGTATTAGTGACTCACATCTCCTGTAGCTCCATGGAGACATGATGCGTACGGCAGTGCGTGGGTCCTACTGCATAGACCAGAGATGGTAGGAGGTGTTACAAGCCAAGCCATGGTAGACAAGGTACTGCTGTCAGGAAATCAGAGCTGTGAGTTTGTTTGCATATTACAGTCGTACCACTCCCTGGATTATTGGGACACAGAGTGAGAGAGGGATGGTAGATGATGTGGAAAAAGAGAGAGGGAGAGAGAAAGAGAGAGTGAGGCAGGGGGTGGCTTACATCTGATCATCACAGCGTCAGAAGTGGATTTAGGAATAGGGATGTTTTTGGATGTTTAGGATAATCGTTTGGCATCTGCCCGATTAATGTTAGAGCTTTTATTTGGGCTGCAGACACACACACACACACACATACACCATCATCACTACCAACCTCTGTGCTGTGAACTGTAGGTGTATTTGTCCCCAGTCTCAACAGATTTTTTCACACAAACTCTTACGCTCCACACACACTCTCATACATTCTTTATGGCCTCATCTCGGCAGAGCTGCTCTGAGAGGCCCAGAGCCCAGCAGCACAGCAGAGCTGCTCTGAGAGGCCCAGAGCTCAGCAGCACAGCAGAGCTGCTCTGAGAGGCCCAGAGCTCAGCAGCACAGCAGAGCTGCTCTGAGAGGCCCAGAGCTCAACAGCACAGCAGAGCTGCTCTGAGAGGCCCAGAGCTCAGCAGCACAGCAGAGCTGCTCTGAGAGGCCCAGAGCTCAGCAGCACAGCAGAGCTGCTCTGAGAGGCCCAGAGCTCAGCAGCACAGCAGAGCTGCTCTGAGAGGCCCAGAGCTCAGCAGCACAGCAGAGCTGCTCTGAGAGGCCCAGAGCTCAGCAGCACAGCAGAGCTGCTCTGAGAAGCCCAGAGCTCAGCAGCACAGCAGAGCTGCTCTGAGAGGCCCAGAGCTCAGCAGCACAGCAGAGCTGCTCTGAGAGGCCCAGAGCTCAGCAGCACAGCAGAGCTGCTCTGAGAGGCCCAGAGCCCAGCAGCACAGCAGCCCAGTTCCCCTGCTCTCCATCCTGCCCATGCAAGGCTGAGTTTGCTGCATGTCAGTCAGGCGGCGTGTGTTCGTCAGCAGAGACATGAAGACACAACCCCCTCTCACCGAGTGTGCGGTCCGGACAATGGACAATTTCCGAGTCCACGTTTGTGTCTTTTCTCTTTGGTCACGTCTCCAATCTTCATCTTTGATTGTTCATGGTCTCTGTCTGCCTGTGTCAGTCATCAAAGTGAAATATAGCATTCAGGTTCTCTGTTGTTGCTAGAACCACTCAGAATCATATCAGAGGAACATTCATGAATGCTCAAGATGGCTTTGTAGGGACTGATGTGTTTGTTTTGTTTTATCCCGTTTGTTTACGTCATTCAGTTTTACTACAGTTCCCACAATGCACTGCTTCTACTCTGCTTCGGTCTCGTTCCACTATGAAGCTCCGCTAGACCGCTGCTCCTGCCATCTGAACAATGACTCGCACAGACCGGAGGAAAGGAATTCAATAGAATGCGTTTCAGACAACGAAATATCTATATTCAGCTGCTATTCCGACACATTAATTAAATGTATCAACCGTAAAAATGTGGATACCTACAGAACACGAAAAATACGGCGTCGGTAAGTTATTTGGTTCATGTTTTAAAACTGTCCTGTTTTCACTTGCAAAATATCTAAATGTGTAGATGTAAACCGCAGGCTGTGGAATCTGCAGCTGGACGATGTACAATGTTACTCTGTAGTCATAACAGTGCGTTGGGTCCTTTTTATACTCTCCTACTGTACGTCCATACATTTCACAGCCACATTGCATTGCCTTTCTATCTCATCCATATGTAGGTACGAATACATTATCATTAAACACTTAGGCTGAATCAATCCGCCTCTCACGGTTCTATCTTCGCTGTTCAATGCGTTTCCTTAGGATGCTTGGGCTACAGACTGCGCTGAACTGCTTTGTTAGTGTTGTTGGATGGTAGTTGTGTCTGAAAATACTGAATGGACACGAAGGAAAATACTATAGGCTAGAAATGAAATTTCCCGTTATGCCACATAGCCTACCAACGAGGACAGATTTAACTTGCGTGGCAGAGATTGTTTTAATATTTTAAAACATAATTTCACCCATGTGTATTTAAAACATGTTGTTCTGCTATTCTAAATTTGAACTGAAGCTTGTTTGCTCTGTTCGTTCCCTCGGAGGGATTGCGAGTGCGCTACAGTGCATTGTTTCAGCGGAGCTTTCAGAGGAGCCATAGATCAAACGTTGAAGTGAGACAAACAAGCGACAGTGAAAGCTGTTAGGCAACATTTTAGACGTAGAATGTTGCCCAACAGCTTTTATTAAAAGCTCAGCCCGCATAGGATAAATCACATCGATCATGTTTTCGATCAAAGCTTACTTTTGCTCACTGTGCACCCGTTCTCTATTTGTGGTGTGTTTAAAAAGGGACAGACACCAAAACGGTGTCTCGTGTTCATTTTGGGGTTGTCCAATAAGAAATATACATTTTGAATCAATCCTTTACAATGCTGGTGTCGCTGAAGACTGATAAGGGGTCATATCCTTCAGATCACTTGACTGTAAGTGTGGCCTGTTCACACCTCTGGCTCCTTTTATCATGCCCTAATGCCAGCAGAGCACAGCCTATTCACACACACACACACACACACACACACACACACACACACACACACACACACACACACACACACACACACACACACACACACACACACACACACACACACACACACACACACACTCTCTCTCTTTCGCTGTTTTACAATGTGCTTCTGGTTAGTAACCCGGTCCTGCTCTTTCCCCCCTGACTTGTGCGTCTTTCCCTTCTCTGTCGGAGGATTCTCGGGTGCTGAGTGCATCTCTAACACAGGCTACTGTATAATTCATACAAGCATATTAGCGGCTAGCTGCTAGCACGCACGTACACTAAATCAACAGATGAGCTAAACCGCAAACAGAATCAATCAAATTTCAACCCTTACATGAACCCGAACCAAAAAATCACTTCGAAGAAATGATCGAATATGAATTCTAAAAACCCTCCATTGTCTTCAAAGTGCAAGTGAAGCTTTGTTAAGTGGATTCCGTTTCGTTATCCCTTTTGCAGTAGGGGCAATAAGACTATTTTAATGAGCACTGATTAAGCTGAGGTTGGGCAATGGGAGGGTAAGAAAAGGGGGGGGGGGGGGGCTTTTCCCTTGTTGTGTAACTGCTTATAAATCGTCTTAGAATAGAGGAAACACACACGTGAGTGTCTGCACTCACAAACTGAGGATACACACGCACACATGCACGCACACAGTCATACACATGCACGCACATTCACACACATTCATACACATACATATACTTATACACACACACAGTCATATACGCACATACACTATTACAATACATCAATATAAGATTCCGGATAATCTCTGTTGAGAAAACTCTAAACTTGGCATAAGTATAATATCACAGCACTAATAATCTTTAAACGATGGCTAATTGATCCCTGGCTGGGGTCAAAAGGCAACCCAGGATGACTTCTTAGATTATTCATGAGTCACCGGAACAGCTGTTAGGGCTCCCCAGGCGTCGCTAGTCCCATGGCACAACCCAGCGATCTAACCTCCAGCCTACCGCCGCTAGACTAGCCTTCACATGGCAGGAGGGGGCATGTATCAGATTACAGATTCATGGGATTTCATGAGTTTTGATGTAACATAGCAGAGCCTGATAGAAAAACCCATCGGCCCTTTTAAAGCGAGATCTCCTCAAGGTGCATTAAATCCATTCCAACCTTTTTAAAGCAAAGCGGGTTACAAGTTCAAGGCTATGGATTTCCCAGGTCTCTGGCGAAATCATTTGATCTCTCGCCAGAAATATTGAAATGAGAATCCCACAGCGTAATTGGAGGTAGGGGTGTTTGATGTGGGTTTTGGCGGGATGACGTTGGGGAGCCCGTGAGGACGGGCCTCCACCACTGATGAAGTATAGATGGAATCCTGCTGAGGGAGCATTAAGGCTGACATTAGGCAGGCGTGGGGGTGATTAGGGCTCCGAACCAGACTCAGGGTGAGGGACTGATGCTGCCCTCCATCACCTGCCTCATGGAGGACCAGGGTGAGAGACTGAAGCTGCCCTCCCTCCTGCTCCTCATGGAGGACCAGGGTAAGAGACTGATGCTGCCCTCCATCACCTGCCTCATGGAGGACCAGGGTGAGAGACTGACGCTGCCCTCCCTCCTGCTCCTCATGGAGGACCAGGGTGAGAGACTGATGCTGCCCTCCCTCCTGCTCCTCATGGAGGACCAGGGTGAGAGACTGATGCTGCCCTCTCTCACCTGACTCATGGAGGACCAGGGTGAGAGACTGATGCTGCCCTCCATCACATGCCTCATGGAGGACCAGGGTGAGAGACTGATGCTGCCCTCCCTCACCTGTCTCATGGAGGACCAGGGTGAGAGACTGATGCTGCCCTCCATCACCTGCCTCATGGAGGACCAGGGTGAGAGACTGATGCTGCCCTCCATCCCCTGCCTCATGGAGGACCAGGGTGAGAGACTGATGCTGCCCTCCATCCCCTGCCTCATGGAGGACCAGGGTGAGAGACTGAT
This sequence comes from Hypomesus transpacificus, assembly GCF_021917145.1. Classification (NCBI taxonomy): domain Eukaryota; kingdom Metazoa; phylum Chordata; class Actinopteri; order Osmeriformes; family Osmeridae; genus Hypomesus; species Hypomesus transpacificus. Next base: position 8,662,784 of record NC_061066.1, read on the forward strand.
GCTGCCCTCCCTCCTTCTCCTCATGGAGGACCAGGGTGAGAGACTGATGCTGCCCTCCCTCCTGCTCCTCATGGAGGACCAGGGTAAGAGACTGATGCTGCCCTCCCTCCCTCACCTGCCTCATGGAGGACCAGGGTGAGAGACTGATGCTGCCCTCCATCACATGCCTCATGGAGGACCAGGGTGAGAGACTGATGCTGCCCTCCCTCCTGCTCCTCATGGAGGACCAGGGTGAGAGACTGATGCTGCCCTCTCTCACCTGACTCATGGAGGACCAGGGTGAGAGACTGATGCTGCCCTCCATCACATGCCTCATGGAGGACCAGGGTGAGAGACTGATGCTGCCCTCCCTCACCTGCCTCATGGAGGACCAGGGTGAGAGACTGATGCTGCCCTCCATCACCTGCCTCATGGAGAATGGCCGATCAGTCAGATAAAAGAAGGGAGGAGAGATGAGGAGGAGAAGCAGGTGGAGACGCAGGTGGAAGAGAGGGAAATAATTGCAGTATAGCAAGATGGCAGACTGTGGGCGCAGGAAGAATGCAGGATGAATTCCAGATTTTTGGGGGCTGTGTGGTTCTTGGAAGCTTAGTACAGTACAATCAGTGGATAATGTCTCCAATTAGACACACAACAGCTAATGAGTGTCACCTCCTAGCCTGGGAAGAAGGCCTGTTTTTGTGATTGTGTTTGCTGTAAACAGTCTTAAATGATTAGCTGAGAGAGAAGCCTTTCTCCATCACTAAGAACCCTATTACAGCCAATCAAGCGTGTCATTGCTCATCATAATTAAACCATTTTAATGAGCTGGATTAGATCTGGTGTTTGCGTGCGTGCATGAAATTCTCCAGCAAGCATTCAAACTAAACACTTTTATATTTAGCATAACACTGCATGACTGCATCACTTCCAGCCAACTCAGCCAGTAGAACTATTTGATAATCCTTGTTGCAGATGGCTGGTCCTAGTCCCCATGTTGGGGGTGTAGTGTTGTCCTGGACTGGAGGGGTCCTGTAGTGAGCCAGGCGTGGAGGGGCCTGGGGGAGGCTGGGGTGTTGTCAGGCCTGGGCCTGTCCTGCTGCCTCTGGCTGGGGTCCCTGCCCCCCTGGGGGGGTGTCACTGAGCCTGGGGGTGGCGGCGCGTGGCGGGGGAAGCTCATTGTCCCCCCCCCACACACACACTTTCCCCTCCCTTCAGGGATTAGCAGGTTGCAGTGCGGCGCCTGGGGGCCATTCCTTCATTATCCCTCCTCCCTGTAATGAAATAAGCCCTGGGGCAGGAGGCGTGGGTCGGAGGGGGCGTGTGGCCCCCTCCCCCCAGCTTGTAATTGCTTCTTCATCCACTGCCTTGTCTTCATCCACTAGACCAGACCAGCCCCCCTCCTCCTCCCCCAGACCCCCCCCCCCCCCACCATTCCCAGTCGTCTGTCTGACATATCACTCACTCTGCCAGGAGTTCCCTCAGTCAATACAAGAGCTCTCTGCTGAATCAGACGCACAGAGGAATAGGGGACTGGAGGATAGATGTTATGAAAAGACAGAGGCAGGGAGGGAGAACTATGAGAAAAGCTAATATTACATACGTATATTTATATCTAGAAAGAGGTAAAGTAAAGGTAGACAGTGAGAACGACAAAGAGGGAGAGACGGAAGGAGTTACTTTTTCTTATACACATAATGCTCTTCTAGTTTAATGTTATCCCTAAAGCATGTCTAAAGCATTGACTAGAAGTTCTGTGATGTTGGTGTGTTGCAGTCATGCAGGGTCATTAGGATTTACCACACGGTCTGGAAGACACAGAAAGCACTGCTGAAAGGCTGTGTGTGTGTTACTTCATTTGATCTGCTCTATTTACTCTGGACTCAAATTCTCCCAAAACGTACCCTCCACCCAATTGCACAGAGCAAGAGAGAGGTGTTATCTAATCCTGTTTATGGGAGAACCTAAGCAGTGGAGTGATGAGTAAAAGTGTGAATCCTTCTGGACAGAATCACTCAGACAACTCTCTTTTGCAGAGGCCCCACCAATCACAGAGCAGGATTCCCAGCCCAAACATGACCCCCTTGTGTCCCAGCATGCACTCTGCTGGAGAACTGTTCGAGTTTGAAGCTTGGCTCATAGAACCCCTCCACAAAGCTGGCTCCCCTGGTAACTCGGCAACCAAACAGCCCAGCCCATTGCTAGGAGAAGGGGCCACATTAAACAACACCATTGCACTGGGTAGAGTAGACCAAGGTGTTGTCCATAACAGGCGTTGGGATTCATGTCTAATCCCTGCTCTGTAGTGTTGTAGACATTGGGTGTTTTTGAACTCCACACTGTTAGGTTCTGATAGGGACTGGTATCTCTGCAGCTCTGTTGTGATGGAGAGATCTATTCCAGGCCCCTATACCCCCTCTATTGCTCTCCCCCATATTAATCTGCCAACCCGGGGAAGGTTGATAGGATATGTCCTGTTGGAGGTCCGCCTTCCATACTGATCAGCAGCATGCCAGTCCAGAGGAAGGTGTGTGTGTGATGTGTTTCTGTTTGTGTGTAGGCGTAATAGGGCGAGTGGATTAGGGGATGTGTGTTTGTGTGCAAGGCTGCAAGCAAGGAAGCACAAATTAGCATTGGAAGGGGGAGGTATGTGTGTCTGTGTGTGAGGGCGGAGAGATGACTGACACCACTGTTTTA
>NC_061066.1:8666897-8668726 GCF_021917145.1 Hypomesus transpacificus
TGTGAGAAAAGTCACTTACGTTGTGTTCACGTACGCACACACATACCCTACAGGTACAAATCTGAAGTATGTTGAGCACTTGAGATGTGTTGTGTTGTGAGAATGTGCAGGTTCCTTCTATGATGAGTCAGCAGCAGTGGCAGGTGCCCAGAGCTAAGCTGGGCGGGGACATACAAGCTGAATAATAGACTGGTTCCACCGAACCACTGTGAGAAGGGTGGGGGGTGAGAATAAGCAGACATACAGTACCAAGCTCACACCAGTGACAGCAAAACCAGCCAATAACCTGTCACTCCACTAACTCAGCCTGCTCTTTAACTACAGGACAAAAGTCTGTCGAGCCAAAGTTCCCTCCTCTCCTTTCTTTTCAACCGCTCTCCTCTCCCCCCTCCTCTCTCTCCTTCCTCTTTCCTCTCCTCTGGCCAGGACAGCCCCAGCCATTTTCCACCTGACACATGATTTCTTCATTCGACAGTAATTTCTGCCCCCTCCGCCTTAATGAATAATGGAAGGAGTGTGCTTAAACTGGTCTGACAGAAGTCAGTTTAACATAACCACTGCCATCAGGCTTGACATAAATTGTTCCCTAATTCTTGCGGAGGCGTTAGTGGCTGGAGGGTGGGGGCGGGTCTGCAAGGAAGACCGGGCATGGGGGGTGTATGGGGGGAAGCATACGTGCAAAATGGATATGTGAGCTCTGATGCTTGGAGAGAGAGAGATAGAGGTTGGGTGACAGAGCAACAAGAAAAGAGGTAGGGAGAGAAAGGGAGTAAGGGAAAGGGCGAAGGAAGGAGACAGCAGAGAGGAGATAGATCAAAGCAAGTGATGGAAGGAGGGGGGTCTAAGAGAGAGAGAGAGAGAGAGAGAGAGAGAGAGAGAGAGAGAGAGAGAGAGAGAGAGAGAGAGAGAGAGAGAGGGGGCTCGGGCCACTCCGGGGCTGGTGGGATGGTTGACAGGGAGAGTGGGGTTGAGAGAGCCTGAGAGGGGCTATTGTTCCACCCGGGCTTGTCTAAAGTGGGCCGAATTAGCATTGACCTCACTCTGGGCAAGTGGCGACCGCTAAATGCAAAGCAGGGTCAGAACCTCAACCTCCCCCCGATTCACTCTTTCTCTCCATCTAACCGCCTCTATCATTTTCAAGTGGGCCAGTGGTCCATTTTCTGGCATTATTGTGTCGCTCAGAGGTCTTTGGCGTCAGATTGGGGGCTGTTCAGCAAGGGTTAACTGTCTAAGTGTCACTCATGTTCCAGAGGTGTTCAGTCAGCAGCTGGGTGTCAAACATCATGCTGGTCAGAAGTATTCACGGGGGTGGTTAAGTGCTCTGTGGTAAGCACGTGTCTATATGCCAAACTCCCTTTCTTTCTTTCTTTCTCTCTCTCTTTCTCCCTTCCTTTCGCCTCCTTCTCCTCTGCATGCCTGATTCCCTTCTTGCTTCCTTTCTGCACATACGACCTCTCTGTGCAAGGCTATCATGTAGCCCGCACACAGGCCTGGATACGCATAAACACACAGACAAAAACACACACACACACACGTCGGCACGCTGCAACCAACACACTTGGACGCACGCTCCAATGCACACTTGTACATGCGCGCTAATTGACAACGTCCATGTTCTTGTGAGATTCTCAGCCAGAGTTCCTACTCGAGAGTCGCGGACGGAGGAAAGAGGGAGGGAGAAGCCAAGAGTCTAGAAAAATAGAAGCTGTCCATTAACCACTCAAAGTCAACACGTGACTGTCTCCATGGCGTCGGAGTGTTGATTTGACTTGGCGTGGGGCTGGGGGGGGGGGGGAGAGAGACCAGGGGTCAGGGGAGAGCCTGTGCCA
>NC_061066.1:8669226-8694226 GCF_021917145.1 Hypomesus transpacificus
TGTGCAGATGATGGGAGTAACTATCCTGGTGGCCTCATGGAAGGTCCCAGGGATTAAGACAGGTTTCATGGGACTGTCGACGGAGCGGAACTCTGCTAAACAGAAGAGAGAGAGAGTGTGTGTGTAGTCTGGGCAGGCGGGGGGGGGGGGGGGGGGGGGTACAGATCAAAAATATTTCAACAGGTCATGTAGTATCTAAAGGGTGGGCGTGATGATCAGGGGTTAGGGTGAACAGAGGAGGGGAGGAGAGGGGGAGGAGAAGGGGGAGGGATGGGGAGGAGGGGAGGAGAAGGAGGAGGAGGGGAAAGGAGGGGAAAGGAGGGGAGAGGAGGTGAGGGGAGGGGGGGAGAGGAGAGGAGGGGAGGGGAGGAGAGGGGAGGGGAGGGGAGGGGAGAGGAGAGGAGAGGAGAGGAGAGGAGAGGAGAGGAGAGGAGAGGAGAGGAGAGGAGAGGAGGGGAGGGGAGGGGAGGGGAGGGGAGGGGAGGGGAGGGGAGGGGAGGGGAGGGGAGGGGAGGGGAGGGGAGGGGAGGGAGAGAGGAGGGGAGGGGAGGGGAGGGGAGGGAGAGCAGACTGAGACTGAGACATCCAATGAGACATGTAGCAGTGAGAGACTTGTTCTCTCTAATCCTATTACACTGTGGGACAACCCTGTCAGATCAAAGAACACTGAGGGAAATCTAATGGAAGACCCAGGGATTCCACACCAGTCATAAAACAACCGGAATGCTGTATTGGAAATGGAAACGGATGTGTCTGAATTTCACACAGTTTTTAAAGATTTGGTTTAGATCTTTTGGTTTGGATTAGATCTTGTGCAGAGAGAATATTAAACATTGGAACATTCGATAATTGAATGGATATAGCCACACGCTCTATTCAACACAAGCAGTTACTCATCATTACAAAATGTTCAATTATACTGAATTTATCTCTCTCTCTCTTTCTCTCTCACTATGTCTCTCTCTCTTTTTCACATACTCTCTCTCTGTATCTCTCTTTCTGTCTCCGCCATCCCCATCCCTCTCTCCATCTCTCTTTCACTTCCTCTCTCTCTTTCTCTCTCCTTTTCTTTCATTCAGATAACATGATGTAAACCTTAGCTAATCTCAAAGCTGAATGAGGGGACCTGGCTTGATCTGTGGTTACTGTAACACAGCTGGCTCGGGTACGTATCTGGGACTGATATATTGGCCCAAACCAACACACTTGTTCACTGTACACACGTGTGTGTGTGTGTGTGTGTGTGTGTGTATGCATAAAAGCATATGATGACTAAAGTGTACCACGCTTGTCTCTCTCAGTAACCCCCCCCCCCACCCCCCTCCACCACCAGTCTAATGGGCCTGAACAGCTCCCTCAGTACCACTACCCCAGGCACTGAGCCAATCCAGCTGGGTGGTCTGGGCCAATCACTGTTCACTTCCAGTGGCTTAGGTTCTGAGGACTAGACATTAACGTCATACACATATGACACACATACACATATGTATCTCTCTTTCACTGTCTTTCTCTCTTTCAATCTCACTGCTCTCTCACCGCTCTCCTCCTCTCTCATTTAGTTTTCTTCCGACTTTCTCGCTCATCCTCTCGCTCTCCATCCCTTTCCATCTTTCCCTCTGTAGCTAGCACACACACACACACACAGAGAAACAGGCTCTGGCAGAGGATTGCACCAAACACTCTTTAACACATGAAAGGCCTCACACGGACCTGAGCGTCACAGCAGAGCTTTGAAGCGTCCCAGTCTGTGGCCTGGACTGGCTTGTTCTCGGTTTCTCCTGTTCGAAAAATCTCCTTTATGTCCATCACTCACATGACCGTGCGGACCAGAGTAACAGGGCTGGGAGTCTCTCAGCCTTCCACACCTCAGACCCAACTTCACTAAGATTCAACATGTCAACTCCCACTTGTACAGAGGAGATGAAAACACTGGCACACACACAAACACACACATAAACACACACTTGCACTCCTCAGAAAAGCAGACAGGCATACACAGAGACCTGACCACACACCCACACACACCCACACACAGACACACACAGACACACACTCACACATACACACATTCACATACAAGCTTCTGAATGCTTTAATTACAGTGCAGAGTTATGGCCCATTGGTGCATCAGCTCATTGTAAGTAGCCCCTCCCAGGGACAATCCTCAGGGACAGGACTCCAGAGGAATGACCCCTGCAACACAAAGAGCCCTTTGGGTGGTTCCTTCCTCCAAATGTGCCGACATCGGCATGCGTTGGTAATCACATTAAGACGTTATGTATCAATGGCAGAATAGACACGCTCAGCCTTCACACACACACACACACACAAATGAACAGACACACAAATGTGCCTTGGTGCGGAGATGCACGCAGACACATTCTATACAAAGACAGACATACGCACACCCACAAAACTAACACACACACACACACATGTCCTATACACACGCGCACACATCTATACACACACACACAGACAGCTCCGTTCTGAGAAAGGTTTGTTTGATATGGTTTGTATAATCGAATCTAAAAATGTATTCCTCCAGCAGTGAGAGTAACATCAGCGCTGTTGATTAGAGTCGGCATCTCCATCTAACCTCGGCTTTGAGAGTCTCTTGTATGTGATGGTCCCCAACCAATACAGCATGTCTTCGAATCTCCCTGGGAGTACCCCAGAGACAACAGCAATCAAAACATGAAGTTTAGAAATACAATAGAAAAGAGAATAGAAGTACCTTCCACGTGTTGTGTGTCTGGTACCAGGCTGGAGATAGTGTTCCGGGGTAGGCCACTGTGTGGGCGTCCTGGTGGTTGGCAGCGGAGGTGGGGTAGCCCGGGAGGGGCAAGCGGGCAGGGCGGGCAGGGCGGGCAGGGCGGGCAGGGCGGGCAGGGCGGGCAGGGCGGGCAGGGCGGGAGGGCCAACCAGGAGTGTAAGGCTGAGGCCAGGTGTGGGTCGGTGGCCTGGCGTCCCAGGACTGACGCTCATCATTTGGACCAGGAAGATGGTCCGAATGATGACGCATGGCTGGATCAGGGTGGAACTGGAACATAGCTCCCTCTCAGTTGTATATCTGTGTCATAGGAGGAAGTAGAGATGGTATTGGTGATGGCTACAGTAAACACATGTGTAAACACGTACATGTAAACAGGTAGGGTAGGGTGTTGAACAGTAGTCTGCTTTCAGATCAGAAAGGTGATAATGAACCTGTCTGGATTGTGATTCTTAATGATGACACAGTGTCAGGATTTCATTCACTGGTTATCATCCTCATTCCCAGATCTGTGAACTGGCGTCCAGTAGGGGGAAAAACATCCTTACGTTTATATTTGGTGACAAATGCAAGTTTATACTCAAGAATTATACTACTTTTATCTGATTAGTGTGTGTTTCCTTTTGTTATGAAATTCCTTGTTCATTTACAGCCTATCCTTGTTTGTCGCTTAGGGAAAGGGAAGCTTTATAAGACTTTAGTAATGTGCAGCATCGTGTCCGATATAAACCATCTCTGTTCCAACTTCTCACAGAATAATTTGATACATAAACCAAATCAAAGACAATTTGATTGGGAAAACATTTTTCTTCTACTGACCAATGTCCTTATTAGCGAGTAATAAGCCAGTCCTTCAACTATAAACCAACTAAATGTCCAGGAAGACACTCTGTTGTAGACAGTTCTACCTCGCACAGAAATTCAATTCCTTATGTGGTTTGATCAATCAATAATCTACTCCATTAAATTACTGAGTGAGTGATTTAGATAATTTCCTTATGTATGTGTGTGTGTGCGTGCGTGTGTGTGCGTATCTAGGTCTGGTGGTGACCATTTGGCCTGTCTCCTTGTCCAGACAAAGAGTCCATTGAGCTGGTGTAACACACTACTGGTCAGACATGGAGGAGAGTCCCAGTCACCACACCAGTCCTTTGTGGTCAGCTGCTGGTGTCTGATCACTGAGCTGCATTCAGAGGTGAACTAGACCAAGGACTCTGTCTGTATTGTACTCTGCTCTGACACCTGTAACCCATCTCCACAGAGGGAGAGGTTCACACAGAGGGGCTGACAAGGGTTGTACAACATCTGCGCTCCAAGTATGGAAACAAGGATGGATCTTTTAAAAAGGGAGGGTGGTAGGTTTTGGTGTTTGCACCTGATTTGATTGAGCGCGAGTTGTGAAATGTATGAGGTATTGCAACCGATTTGCTCATGTCTTATGAAATGAATCCAATGTCATGTACGCAATGGGAGCAGTGAGTGCATACCGAACAAGCTTGCTATTGATGAATCTAGTTATACCTTCTTCAGACATTGATACTAATTATCTTCCCCAGCACAGGGGGGGGGGACTTCCTTTGTTTGTGATTAGCTTTGCTACATCATCATGCTACCTTGTAGCCTATAGGCTAGTGGTTACCTATGGTGAGACTGACACCATAATTAGGGGCCTTCACCACCGATGATTGACTGGTCAATGCGGAGCTGTCCATCTGGATTTACAGAAGGTGTTTGAAGTGTTGTGTTGCCCAGCACAGCTGACGACAAGGGCCCATGTGGTGACTGGGAGAGTCCTGCTGGCTGAATGGAACCTGCTGGGTCAATGTCCCATTGGGAAACGTGTATATGTCTCATCCACCCCAACACACTTCTAACCCCCACCTCCCCCCACTGCCCCTTCAACCCCCCCCCCCCCCCCCAGCCCACTCCTAATGCCCCCCTCCTCCCGCCCCCGCCCGCTCCTTCATCTCCCCAGTGGCAGGAGGTTAAAGGATGTTCTGACTGCTTCCTGCTTCTGTCACAGTCTGACAAGCACCCCCTTTATCTTTTCCAAGTGAAACACACACACAGGCGCAAACACGCACACACACAGTCCGTCTCATTAAAATCCTCGCCGAACACGCCACTGTGCGTGTCTCTCCTCCGCTCCTCACCTTCTCCAGCCCCTCGTCGCCATCCCTTCCCTTTCAGCTCGACCTTATCTGTTCATCACACACAAAGGCTGGCTTTGTCTCTTTCCTGTCTTCATCTGCCTCTCTCCACCTTCTTTTCTCGTACTGTGCTGCTGAGGCTTTGTCGCTGGCCTTTCATGGAGAGAAGCTGCTATTTATTTGCTCTTTTCACCACTGATTCTCTTGTGTTCTCTCCCCTTGCCTCCTGTTGGGCCCTGGAGAAGGCATCCCAGGGAGTTAGTGTTTATGTGGCTGGGAGGACATGAACCAGTGAATAGGGATAATGACCAGGACTACACACTGCAGGAGAGATTCAGACACACAGCTGTCTCCAGGCTGCACCAGCGCTGCTACGCTTGGACTGGGGGCACACACACACACACACTAATAGGTGCAAGTGCATAAACAACACACATACACACATACAAACGTTAAAACACATTGTGCACTGATACTCACCCAGCACATGCACACATATACTTAAACACATTATGGGGAGAAACAGACACACACACACACTACACACACAAAATGAAATCATTCATTAAAATGTGTTTTGTTTGTGTTGAGAATATCATATTGGCGTCAGGTCTTTATAGTTCCACAGATCAGTAGAGGGAGGGAGAGGGAGAGGGAGAGGGAGAGGGAGAGGGAGAGGGAGAGGGAGAGGGAGAGGGAGAGGGAGAGGGAGAGGGAGAGAGAGAGAGAGAGAGAGAGAGAGAGAGAGAGAGAGAGAGAGAGAGAGAGAGAGAGAGAGAGAGAGAGAGAGAGAGAGAGAGAGAGAGAGTCTGTGATCCTTTGTGATATCACCAAAGGGTAAAAACCAAGCTTGTATCCGCTCAATCAGATCTCTGTCCTGACTTCAAAGACAGGAGAGCAACTCGTCAGAGACAGTTGAGGGATTTCGGGAAGGCCGACAGAGCGAGGAGACCTGGAGTAGGATGTCAAGTCTGGTTGGTGGCGGGGGTGAGGCATGCATACCTCCCATTGAACTCAAGGTGGCCCCCTGTTGGGGAGGGGAGGGGTTCAGAGTAAGACTCACTTTGAACTGAAGCCTTTGCACAAACACTGTTTACGTTCTCGAAAAACATCCAATGTCTCTCTCTTTCGGTGTTTCCTGTTAGCTTGCCTCTATATATACAATAACCAATTATTTTACAGACCTTCATTTACCTTTCATTTGACGTTCCTGATCTTTCCGTGTATCTGATTAGAGGTTTTAACCATAAGGCCCTGTTTGTTCAGCTTTACTATATCATATTGCTTTTGGTTGTCTTTCCCTGGATAACCACCAGGGGGAACACATTTGCATGCCTTTGAAGTTCTCCCTTCCCTCCCATTAAAGGTTTACAACCCAACAAGCTACACATTACAAATAACAAATAAAACATTTGCTATAAAAACACTACATTAACGTTACAAACTCATAAATATTTAAACTCCCCACCACATTTAAAAAGAATGACAGCATCCTTGGGGAATCCTTAATCAAAACCATTGTGAGGGATACATTGCAACACATCCTCTTTCCTAGCTTATTGCACACGATCCCCTAAATGTCATTGCACACCTTCCGACTGTGATGTCACTGTTCCAAGGGCCAGGTTCAGTTCCCTGCTGACACACATTGGACCACGATGGTGCAACCCTCTCTCACCATGCAGCACGATGGTGCACACCTCTCTCACCATGCAGCACGATGGTGCACACCTCTCTGCCTTTATGCACCCCACTTTGCTTTTCTGTGTGTTCATATAACTTGTCACATAACACACCACCCTCATAAAGTCCCAACTACCATATTAATTAATCACAGCACCAACCTCATTTCTACCAATATAAACTCACTGAATCATTTTAGCCAACTCATTTAAGTTTTAGATTTAAACGATAACAAAGACTTCACTGTTACTTCATTACTTTATCAAATTCAAAGGATCATATTATTCTTCATTTCCATTCATGGTAATGTTAATTCTGTGTAACGATCATGAAACAGATTTTGCACACTTCTCTCCTGGTGCACTCTGCTCTCTGTGCACAGCATGTCCTCTGATCTCTGCTTAGTCACTCCAATTAAGGATGTGACACATCATTCTATGCCCCCCTGATCCCCCACGCCCCCACCCACCACGCTCACACCCCACACACACACAAATACACACACACACACATCTACCATGGCACGCAAGGGTTGGTGCAAACTGAAAACTTCCTGTCAACACGGGAATCCCGTGCATCCCGTGCAACAAGCAGGCCGCCCCGTGGTCCAACCCAGCGGAAGTAAGAACGTTTATTTCTAAGTGTTGTTGTGATCACTAACATCAATATCTGGTGACTGAGAAAGAGGAAGTCTGCCTTCTGAAGAGGTGGACGGGGAAACGATCACAACTGAGCTAACAGACTGAGGAAGGGCTGGACAACCATGAAGCAATGACCACAAGCCCACAGCCAGACTACTGTGGTTAAATCAGAAGGTAAAAAGATGCTTCAGTAAGCGGAATAAGTATGGTTTGTATCGATGTGTGTGTGCCTCTTTGGTGGCAATTTCTAAAACCATGATATGCCTCCATGATAGACCATTGTTTACTTCATGCTAAAACAATGCATTTGAACCCCCTGGCTATTGAAATGTTCACAGAAATGAACATGTTGCACAATACCATCAATATCTGTTTCTGAGCATGGGTGACCACTGAAGCATTAGTTAAATTCTGAGAACACCATGGGCACTAATAAACCAAGTCTTACTATATTATACACCAGGGGTCGGCAAGTAACTTGGGCCACGGGCCAGTATTTTTCCTCGCCACTAGACGGCGGGCCAGAGTCTGGGTTACTGCCTATTTAGACGCTGCGATAGGTGCCCTTGCGATACGTGCACTCGCAACAACTAGGCCTATATGGAGAATGGGTATGTCTACTACAAATAGCTAACGATAATAAACCATGTGCATGAGCCCATTGGTGGTCTGTTAACGAACTGTATCAACATGGTCGTCACTGTCATCCCAACGTGGTGGGTCGTCATCGTTGGTGCACATAAATACTGTCATCAAGTGAGAATAGGATTACTAGGACCTAGTCAAGGTTTTAATGTGAGGTGAAATCGGAACTTCACATTAATGCGAGCAAAAATTTAATTTTTTACCTGGCTTTTTCAGTTCCTCCTGGGATCTTATCCCTTCCATTTTATTTTTTTCGCTTCAGCTTAATCTAGCCAACTCCCTCCACAACAATAAATTATGGTTTGTGTTTGAGAAACATGCGCGACAACTGAACTGCACTTTTTAATGCACGGTCTGATCATGCGCTTAATTAGATTAAAACATAATGTAGCCTATTAGCTTACTTTTCAGTCACACAGTAACTTAACAAACTTAAGGCATATCCTGTTATTCGGTGTGTGAAAAAAACAAAGAGAAAGCAGGCGATCTTCTGGCCCAATTTATAAGCGGGCAAAGCGGCCCACCGTGAATTCTCCCTATTCTCCCGATGGCCATTCCGGGCCTGAAACTATAAATTAATAAGCAATGTCGTGGGGGGTGCTATCGGGGTGCTTTGGTCTTTCTTGGGGGTGCTGAAGCACCTGCTAGCCCCTTCCTAGCGCTGCCATAGAGAGCGCTGCCCATGATTACTAACCATAACTGTGCTTTCACCTCAGGCGATCTGTCAGCCGTGAGGTGTAGCGATCATATGGTAGCGATGACATGGCGAAAAAATACTTCAGAAAAGTCAATAAGTGTATTCGACTTCATGCAGCGACGGCAGCGCCGACAGCCGGCTGCCTTGAAGCTGAGAATGCCATTGGTTACTTCAAGTCAACCGGGCTGCAGGCGACGCCGGCGCTGCATGAAGTCGACAACATCTAATGACACCATACCCAGTTTCCGGTTTCAAAATAAAAGTCGACGGGGAAAAAAACGTTATAAAAAATATATAATTGGAAATATTTTGACGGGCCAAATAAAATCGCTGGCGGGCCACAATTGGCCCGCGGGCCGCCTGTTGCCGACCCCTGTTATACACATTCATGTCCAAGAGGTGTAGAAACAGATCAGATGAAGTGACTGATAACGGTCGTGTCTGACTGCTGGTAAGACCTGTTCCTAGATGGCTTTAGAGGAAGTCCTTGTCTCCAGAACACTGATTCAGGTCTTACTTCAGCATCAACAGGGAAACGTTGATCTACAATTAATTTACAAGTCCACTTTCTAGAATTCCATGAATTACTATTCATGATCCAGAACTGTCAAACATAGGTAGTTGGATTGTAATATAAGACATCAGAACGCCCTATCTTTGCAGCCTGACACAGAAGAAAGGTGTATATTACTGTAAAGTTGGGTCAGGGAAAATATTGAGAATGTTCATTCACAGGATTTAGAAAAGCAACCCAGAAATACTTTGGGTGTATAGAAGTCGTTCAACAACCTCTTCAACAACACACAAGCCCACTATATGCACCTCTGTTGCTCACAGGTGAATGTCCAGTTCTGTCCATCAGAAATACATGCAATTTCAATGTAATCCCGAAAACTGTAATCCCGAATGTATGTTCACTCATGCTTAACCATTAAAATAGTTTTGCAAGTAAAACATTACCTGTATCTGAAGGATGAAGAGATTCAGAGAACAGATTCAGTTGGTGTCTTCTTGTAGTCTACTGGACCTGTTACTAATGTAAGTGTTCTTCGTAGTCTACTTGCAAGATAGGTTGTCACAGCTACAATTAAGTTTGTTTCTACCTAAATGTACTAGGTAGTACAGTACTATTTGTGTTTGGTATTAAAGGCAACTTTGGAGTAAATTCCTACCTAAGGTTGAACACTGTTTAGTTAACGTTAAAATTAATTCAGCTCTAATATTTCTGTAGACTATGGATGATGCACTAAGCACTTGTACATCTACTGGTCAATTATAGCTATACAACAGTTCTTATAATATGTGTTGTTTAATCATTGTCTAATACATCTACTCTACTACTATACTGCTATATAGTAAGTATACTAGGTAATATTACTAAGTCTCATTAATCCCTACCAAGTCTATATAGTAAGTATACTAGGTAATATTACTAAGTCTCATTAATCCCTACCAAGTCTATATATTAAGTGTACTAGGTAATATTACTAAGTCTCATTAATCCCTACCAAGTCTATATAGTAAGTATACTAGGTAATATTACTAAGTGTCATTAATCCCTACCAAGTCTATATAGTAAGTATACTAGGTAATATTACTAAGTCTCATTAATCCCTACCAAGTCTATATAGTAAGTGTACTAGGTAATATTACTAAATCTCATTAATCCCTACCAAGTCTATATAGTAAGTGTACTAGGTAATATTACTAAGTCTATATGAGTTCATGAACAGCCTTAATGTCTATGTTTCCTGGCTACCTTGATGCCCTGGGTGTGAGATGGGGCTGGTGAAAGGGTCAGATCTTTAAACCAACCCTAGTTTCCTCTTTTCTGCTGTCTATGGAGTGGGGTGCAGAGAGAGGGGAAGTTATTTCGACAGGCTTTCTCTCCGAACAAAAATAATCTTTGATTTTTGACAAGTCATCCTGGTTTCTTACATAAGCATGACTGGATGTTCTCTCTGTGATTCAGACAGGGTTGATAGGGTTAGTTTGGGAAAGCAATCAGGGTGGAATTCATTGAGTTGATACATTGAGAAGTTTCAAGATAGTTTATGGCAGTCTTTTTTTTTTATTGCATTCCTACAGGATGTACAGTGTATTTTTAAAAGTGTTTCTGGAAATTTGCCACAAATTATCCTTCTCAACCATTACAGGAAATGAAAACGTATACAAACTTAAATCTAAATTCTTAGTCAAGGGCAAAACTGTCAACGGTGGATTGATTTTGCTTTCTTTGTTTAAAAATGGTATCTACCTTTGCTTCTTCATGTCTCCTGAGTGGTGTTCTTGTGCATAAACAAACAGGAGTGTGTCATTTGGTGTCCTTAACTAAAGTATAGCAAGTCCCTACTTCACTCCTTCCTGCCTGGAAGCCCAAGACACTCTGTCCTGCCACTTGATGATCCATAATGATCTGCATGAGGAGAGAGACGAACAACCAATCAAGAGTGATTTGAAAGAAAAAAACATCTAATTCTTAGACACTGCATTGATACTTTTTGCTTATGTAAGATGGAAGAGAGGGATGGATGAAGAGATGGATGGAGGAACGGATGAGGGTGGGAGGGCTTTTGTTATTGTAAATGAACATTTCTGGGTGGCCCAAACAGCGGAGCCAGACTGAATCAAGGCGACTGCAGGACCTCTCAGGAATGCTAATTCAACAGCTCTTCATTAGCCTGCTTCTCCATGATGCCTGCTGTCTGAGGGCCAGCTAAGTAGGTAATCAGGCCTAGGACCAGGCTCTGTCTAGGGGGCTCAGAAGGGACAGAAGAGGCCCCCTCTTCTGCCTGCTGCTGGTCCTAGTCGGGCCAGAATGTGTGTTTGTGTGTGCGTGTGTGCTGCAACAAACAATCATGAACACTTGTGTGTCTGTCTGGCCAGTGGAGGTGAAAGGTCACGTTGGTCTGAGAGCAGCATCAGACGTCTGATGGACAGAAGAGTCCTTCTCTCTGATGGGGAGGTTCATGGGTCACATCTCTCTCTCTCTCATTCTTTCTCTCACTCTCTCTTTCGATTCCCTCGGTTACAAGTCGAGCACCAATACTACTTTCTTTGAGCTTCACTCATATCTTTACCTTCAGCTCACAGGTACCCTCACTTCACTAAAGTTTCAGAGAAGCACTGACTGATTTCATCCTCACTATCTCCCTCACTCTCTCTGTCTCCATCCCTCTCTTTCTTTCTCTCTCTCTCTCTCTGATGGTTTTTCCCCTTCATGCCGATCGATGCTCCTTGGATCGGTTGAACGGTGTCAGCCTAGTCAAGGAACACAAAGGGAAAAATGTTGAAAAATGAAAATTTTCCCGTTTCTAGATGGCAATTGTGTGTGGCTTCCCTTCCTGTCTTACCTGCAGGAGCTTTGATCAGCGTGTAGCCAAAGCCTGTGTTTGATTCTGGGGCTGGTCTAACAGACAGCAGGGAGACTAACGGCCCTGCGATGTCTGAAGACAGATCAGAGGACACGGGTTGGAAAGCTGGAGTCCAGCTGAGAGAAGATCAGAAGACTCACAAAGTACCCTCAGAGCCATTGTGAGGTGT
Source organism: Hypomesus transpacificus (assembly GCF_021917145.1). Classification (NCBI taxonomy): domain Eukaryota; kingdom Metazoa; phylum Chordata; class Actinopteri; order Osmeriformes; family Osmeridae; genus Hypomesus; species Hypomesus transpacificus. The sequence goes on from NC_061066.1 coordinate 8,681,359, forward strand.
AAGACAGTGGTGGGCTGCCTTAACTTTGCTGTCCTTTCTACCTCACTTCTTTCTAGTCTTGTCCTTCTTTTTGCCTCTTCTCTTCAGAAGGTTGAATGGCTCTGTTAGGCTAAATGTGTGTGAGGGTTTGTCTGACTTTGACATAAGAAGTTTTTGTGTTTCTTTTGTAAGTTTTTTTTTACACTTTACGGTTTACCTTTTTAGCTTTTGATAAATGTATTGTATTTATTGTACCAGGTATTTACAAAAATTAAAAATACATATATATTTTATAGCCTTTTTTAGATTCATTTTAAGAATTGTTGGCGTGGCTTGAATGTGATTGTTCTTGTGACACTTTTTTGTGACACTTTAATCCACATCACATGCATTTCCTCATATTCGGTTAAATACATGTAAGTGTGTATTCAGCTTTCCCGTTCTTAATAAGTATACACAAATCTGTTCCATTTCAAACACCTAATGTATTCAATGTGATTGTTATAAATATGTGCATTCTGTTTGGAGTGGCTCAAAATCCTATCTGAGATTCAGTTGTGTGAGATTCTGGGCACCTAACAGCAGTGTGCAGATATCACCCTCTAGTGGTCAATGATAAGTCGTGATCAGTGATCAACAAATTCTTCTTCCATTTGATTACCACCAGAGGGAGAGTGTGTGCATGTCGCCCTTTGCTGGACTTACGGTAATATCAAACAAACGAAAATTAAATAATTTTAAAGTTTACACCTGAAAATATTTAAGTCTGGCAAAAAGGTCGCACAAACGCACAGTCACTGCATCATATACAACCTAAACCGATAGCGGAAGCAGCATGGGAGCTGTAGCCTATGGAAGCAAATCGTGACCAAAATTCAAATGAAAATGCATTTCCAGAAATGCATTTTCATTTTAAGAATGTGGCTGCATTTTTTGACTCATAAATGAAATTAGTAATCAATCACCCTATTTGCATTTTAATTTTCTTCCTTAAGACTGCTCATTCTTTCACTTAATTAAAATGAAAACGAAAAATACATTTTAAATTTAATTTTCAAAATATGCCCCAGCAAATAGATACCAAAATTCAATTTGAAATGTAAAATTTGAAAATGAAAATGCATTTCCAGGAATGCATTTTCATTTTAAGAACGTGGCTGCAAAATCGTGACCACAATTCAAATGAAAATGCATTTCCAGAAATGCATTTTCATTTTCAAGAACGTGGCTGCAAAATCGTGACCACAATTCAAATTCAAATGCATTACCAGAAATGCATTTTCATTTTCAGAACGTGGCTGCAAAATCGTGACCACAATTCAAATTCAAATGCATTTCCAGAAATTTAATTTAATTTTTAATTTAATTTAATTTAATTATATTTAATTAATTTAACTTAATTAAATTTAATTAATTTAAATTAAATTAAATTTAATTAATTTAAATTAAATTAAATTTAAATTAATTAAATTAAATTAAATTAAATTAAAATTTAAATTAAATTTCCAGAAATGCATTTTCATTTTAAGAATGTGGCTGCATTTTTTGACTCATAAATGAAATTAGTAATCAATCACCCTATTTGCATTTTAATTTTCTTACTTAAGACTGCTCATTCTTTCACTTAATTAAAATGAAAACGAAAAATACATTTTAAATTTAATTTTCAAAATATGCCCCAGCAAATAGATACCAAAATTCAATTTGAAATGTAAAATATGAAAATGCATTTCCAGGAATGCATTTTCATTTTAAGAACGTGGCTGCAAAATCGTGACCACAATTCAAATTCAAATGCATTACCAGAAATGCATTTTCATTTTCAGAACGTGGCTGCAAAATCGTGAACACAATTCAAATTCAAATGCATTTCCAGAAATGTAATTTAATTTAATTTTTAATTAAATTAAATTAAATTAAATTAAAATTAAAATTAAAATTAAAATTAAATTAAATTTCCAGAAATGCATTTTCATTTTAAGAATGTGGCTGCATTATTTGACTTATAAATAAAATTAGTAATCAATCATCCTATTTGCATTTTCTTCATCAAGACTGCTAGCCTGGCTGCCAGCCCAACTTCTCCCCGCCCAAAAGAAATTTGTTCGGGAAATTGGGTCTGGAGGGTCTCGTATTGGGGACCAACTACAGAAAAACAGAATCTGGGCGAACCAATGAATTTGCCAGGGCGGGCTTTATACGATGATGGACAGATGATCAACAGTAACGTAACACCCACGTCACAAAAGAGCGCTTAAGTTGAATTCGTTTTGAACAAACATGGCTACCGCTGGAGATCTGGGATGTTGTGATTCTGCCATCGAGTCTGTTTTAGAAGACATCGACAGCGCATTAATTTTGAAAGAGGAACAGAGAGACGCAATCAAGGCATTTGTCGATGGAAAATATGTTTTTGCCGTCCTTCCTACGGGATTCGGTAAAAGTTTAATTTATCAGCTGGCCCCGATGGAGTTGTAATCCTAAACGGAGAACTTCGTATATGCATTGCCCTTTATTGTTTCGCTCAAAAAGGTTGACCGTGTGAACAAGTACTCTCCCTACCCTTAAATTAATTTTACAACACGGCAAAAATCGTTTGTATTCATTCTTCAAGCATACTTCAAGTCTGCTTGTAGTTTAGTTCTGTTGACAACAACTATGCGGTGCTTAACATACGTCACATACTCTGTTGCTCTGATTGGTTGTAGATCTATCCAATTGAGCGAAGTGCCAGGCTCGTTTGAAACACGCCCTGTAGTCAAAGCCCAACGGAGAGTTCTCAGACTCATATTCTGACTAGAATTATGAGTATGACAACGTCAGGCTACAAGACTGCACTTGTTATGCCATAATCCTGGAAATGCATTTTCATTTTCAAATTTTACATTTCAAATTGAATTTTGGTATCTATTTGCTGGGGCATATTTTGAAAAATAATTTAAAATGCATTTTTCGTTTTCATTTTAATTAAGTGAAAGAATGAGCAGTCTTAAGGAAGAAAATTAAAATGCAAATAGGGTGATTGATTACTAATTTCATTTATGAGTCAAAAAATGCAGCCACATTCTTAAAATGAAAACGCATTTCTGGAAATGCATTTTCATTTGAATTTTGGTCACGATTTGCTTCCATAGTAGCCTTGGTCCAGAGGCAATGGTTATGTGACATGCGTCAACATAATGCGTTATGATAAATGGTTATGTTTATGGGTCAACCTGTAATTTCCAGCCAACTTCCTATGTTAGGCAGTAAAAAATATAGATATATATTTAAAGGTTTTTAGTTTTTTACACACTTTCAGTCGCCGTAATTTCCCAACTTCTTATTGTAGCCAGTTTTTAAAACAACGAAAGAAATGATTTATTTTTATTTTTAATTTACACACTTTCAGTACCCCCCCCCCCCCCCCACGCACACACACACACACACACACTCAGTTGGAAGATGGTAGCTGTGTTAAAAAAGGAGTGAAAGTAAAAAGTTGTCCGAAAAATAAATAGTGAAGTAAAGTACTGATACCAATCAAAATCAACTTAATAAACTGCCCCAGCTGCATCTGCCGCAGCACACCTCAACATTTCCATAGAAGTGGTGCCTTCTCTTTCAAATCAGTTGCAACCTGCAACCCTATGCAATGCACGGGCCTGAACCTGAACCACAATAGTGATGGACGTTCATGTTTGCCCGTCTATGCCCAGGTGACAAACCCCCATCCCCCTTCACGCGAGAAATGTGTTAATTTGCATACTGCCAAGTGCGTCAGTCAGAGGTGAACATGAACAACTAGAATACGCTCAGACTTCGTTCGGCGATACCAACTCCAAATTTCATGGAAATACCACAAATAATGGATTATATTAATGGAATATATGGACGGCAGCTCATTTTCCAGGATTAGCTATATTGTGGCGAAATATACCACGGACATATACGAGCTAGCGTTAGTTAGCTACATTCTGAAGTGTCGCCTGCATCTCCACGTCAAATCGAAGCACAGAAAAGTTGCCGTCTTTCTAGCTAGTAATGGAGAATCGATGACATTTCTCAAAAACTCTAATTTTAAATTTCTAAACTGTTATGGAACATATTGGTGAGTACGATTTGTTTTCATGCAGTGTGAACAAGTATTGTTTGCTTGATAGTTTCGTGATTTGCATACCTGCAAAACCAAGTCAAGAGAGTCTGTCGAAGGTGAAGAACATTAGCTAGCTAGCTTGACTAAACACCGACTTCGCAGTTCATCCTTCGTTCGACGATGTGGTCTTAAAATTTCATGGAGCTCCCACAAATGCTGCATTACATTAGTAACCTATATGGATGGCAGCACATTTTATATTATATAGTGGGGAAGTGTACCACGGACGGACATAACAGCTAACGCTACATTTCGAAGTATTGCATGCATCTTCGAAGCACAGTCATGTTGGCGTCTCTTGCTAGCTAGCTAACGCTAGCACGTCGATTCGAATTCTAATGGAAGTTTTGAGTTGGTAAGTAGACTAGTTTTTTTTAATGCCGTGGGAAAATATTGTTTGCTTGACCATGGTGGATATGTTTCGTGACATTTGCTTAGCAAGGAGGGTTATTTTAGGCAGATTGTGGATAGTTTTCGAAAAACGTCGTTGGCTGCGAGAAGGCAAGTGTTGGCCTGTAGTATGAAAAAATGGCCAAGCGTGTACTGCTAACACCGCCCGTACATGTGACGAAGATTGAATTTGTTTGTAACTAGCCCAGGTCTGACTAAATATGCCCATAGTGTACAGTGCGTGTCATTGTGCGAGTTTTGCTATTGATAATAAGGTCAGATAATATTCATTGCACAGTACTTATGCAAACGCTTAGGCCCGTTGCTCTGGGCCTACCCAGGTAGTGTACGAAGCCGTTAAGACATCAGAGGAAAACTATACAGGCCATGACTCAGAGATTGGTTTTACAACTAGGTGGCGACATAGTTCCATATTTTACACTCTCGGCGTTGTATTTGTATACAATTGATGGGACTTTTCCCATTTTCCAAATGTGGTATGGTTGCTGTTCCACAATGTGAAGAAGCTTAACTTGTTAAACGTATTTGATCTATTTCTCTGGTGTTTTGTCTGATTTAAGTGGCAATAGAACGTACTAATGTTCTCGTCAGTTTTCCATTGGACAAGGGCATCACGTGACCAGGAAGCAGTCCACTAGTTTCTAACGTTCTAAATTGTTAGTTTGAGTTTTTTTGCTACCCCACGAGCTACGGCAGTCGCGTTTTATGAATGTCCTGCAGTTTTTAATTTTGATCAAAAACTGCTCAAACTCTGACATAGTTTGTCATGTTCGAGAACGACCCATTCCAATTTTTAACCATACAGTATCGCTTCTCGGCCTTTTGGCTAAGATCAAGTGTAGTATCTGTTCTTATCAGTTTAATATCTGATACGTCCCCTACCCGGGGACCATATATTAAATTGATTTTTGGAACAGGGAGATGGAATAGGGGCTTGCTCCGTCCACTCCACGCATCGACCTGGTATTGCAGTACCTCCAGGAACGGTGCACTCCCCACCCGGGGAAACAACGGTGTTGAAAGAATAATTTAGACATTCGCCTCATGAATCCTTGTTTATGGGTAGAAACTTAGTGTTGATTTTTATGTTTAGAATATTAATGTAAGCCGTTTGTATGTAAAATAGTGTTGATCAGTTTAAAGTAAGAGTTACGATCTCGGGAAAACAGCATTGTTGTTGGCAGATAGGCTGTTTTACTTTTACGTAACTAGATAAACTTTCGTCACTGCGCTGTCGGGAGTCAGTGAATACAAACATGGAAAGGTAGTCAGTGGAGGGACAGTGAGGAGTTAAACATCATAGGAATATGGGGTAACCGTATCATCCGAGCAAAACTTGTGTGGTCGTATCGTAACCGGTCTCTCTTTGAGAGCATAGCGAATGAAATTCCGTGAGAGTGAGACCTGACTTGGCCGCTAGGGGTCTTTTCGTAGTTCTCGTGTTTGCACTGTTAAAAACGAGCATGAAATGATGGATAGGTCGTTTTGGATTTTCTTATTAACGCCGATTGTATGTCAATGGTGAAAATGATTACCCGTTGTTGTATTAACGGTACGACGCTTCGAATATGAACATGTGTATCAATAAAACCTAACTGCTATTATACTGATACAGCAGGGCATTCTGGGAAATTCAAACAGTACTGATGTATCAATATGCGTTTAAACACCAACTAAGCTATTTTGCCGCTATGATCTATGCTGATTTTAAATTTGTATTGGTGCGTTCTTTTTGGGGGGCGCGCGCTTGCCGGTGTCTGAGCTATAACCATCGCTGTGTAGGGCACCCTCTGTAATGACCCCCCCACGTGGACCGTGTACAACTCATACTTACCTGGCAGGGGAGACACCATGATCACTAAGGTGGTTCACCCAGGGTGAGGCTCAGCCATTGCACTCCGGTTGTGCTGACCCCTGCGAATTCCTCAAATGTGGGAATCTCGACTGCATAATTTCTGGTAGTGGGGGACTGCGTTCGCGCTCTCCCCTGATTTTCTATGTAAAGGACAATAACTTCATCTGATCACCGGGTGACACTGTTGAGTGTTCTGTGTTAGTTAGCAGGGGCCTAGTCTCAGTTAGGCATTCTGATTGGTCCTACAGTCACTGTAGACTTCATTTAGTTTTCCTCATTTGGGATTGTTGAAGAGTTGAATCAGATTTGCTTCCGTCATGATCAACAGACCTGCTTTATGGGGAGTGGCCTTGAAAATGATGTTTCAGCTGGACTTGGAAAAATGTTTATCTACAGTGTGTTACCCAACAAAATTTATAATTATGGGCCTCAGGTTAAATGTGATCACTGTAAACACACACACAGCATCTGAGTTGATTTATTTGACGTTTCCAGGAGCAGCCCATGTACAGGGGTAGAGGGGTCACACTGAGGCCCAGGACACCCCCCTGCTCGTCCAGGAGATGGAAAGTCCTGCTGGGGAAAGAGGTCGTCTCCAGGGAAACAAGCGTCCCATCTCGATGGTAGCAGAGAGGAATCATGCTCCAGGTTAAGATTTAGTTAGCTAAACTCAAGTAACGAAGGCTACTATTAAATAGTAGTTTTGACAACTTACTAATTATTTGAAGTGTAATCTTTCTTTTCTTTTCAGGCGGTTGGAAGTTATTGAGGGCTAAAGATGGGCATCCACATTTCAGATCACAATAGAAATGATCCAAAGTACCTGTGCAACGTCCATACCCAGGTTCCCGGAGCAGCTGCCAGGACGCCGGTCCTGCCCCCCAGAGATCTCCATCATCGGGTGTTACATGATATTCTGTCGGAGGATGGGCCAAGGAACGCACCACAATGAAAGAGTTGACTTTGTTTATTAGCTATCGAGCTCGGATCACACCAGCAGTCCACAACAGAGTGATAGGCATGAGTGAGAAACATGTCTCTCAGATGGATATTATATACATGAGCTGGACAGTACAGATATAGTAACCACCAAAACATGTCCTTAAATTGTACACATTCCACTAATGCACAGGGATAACAACAGCTTCTCTGTACACAGAAAATCCGCATATCATCAGGTTCACCTGCTGCTTGTCTACCCTTTTACCACCTGTGTAACTTACATTTGTTGGTACGTTTTTGTTCTTTCCATAGTGCAGTCAGTGTTTGTATACTATAGTCTGTCTCTGTATACTATAGTCTGTCTCTGTATACTATAGTCTGCAACCGGCCCACGGGCTGACCCAATCCAGCCCGCGTTAGTTAAATAAAAAATGTCTGTTTTGACCTTTTGCCTGCTCTTTCGGACTATATATTTTTACTTCACCTACTCAGCCATGTTTGATCTAATATTCTACAGGGTTCCTGCAGGTTTCAGTATGTCAAATTTAAGACCTTTTTAAATACATTTTAGCTAGATCCCTGTAACTGCAGCGCACTCCCCGACTGACCAGATCCCCTCTCCCAACTGTCTTTCCAGGTACCCAACTGTCCCACCACGAAAGAGTCTGAAAAGAAATGTACCTTTTATCAGTTTAACCCCAAGAGCAGAAATTGAGTTGTAAGAAGATCACACAGCCAGATTTGAACACGAGACCCTTCACACAACAGCCCACATCCTTAACCACTGAGCTATCAGGGATCATAATCTCCACTCAACATTTAAATGTGACTTTGAACTATGTAGTTGTAACAACCTGCAGAGTTGGGGTGTCAGAAAACCAGAAGAAAGCAGGGCTCCCGTTAGCTCACTGGGTTAGTGTGCATGCTCTTTCAGACATGCTGGGGCAGTAGTTAGCTCACTAGGTCAGTGTGCATGCTCTTTCAGACATGCTGGGGCAGTAGTTAGCTCACTGGGTTAGTGTGCATGCTCTTTCAGACATGCTGGGGCAGTACCGCAACAGCCTGGGTTCAAATCCACATTTGAAATTGTTTATTGTAATTGAACTTTTCTGAGTCTGGTGCTATTTTGGCTGTTTTTGAGTACCTTTTGATTTTGCCTTGATATACTACATAAAGAAATGTTTACTATACTAGTGTTTGGCATCTTCTTTCAGCACATCACCTATATGACCTGTTAAAAGTTACATTGTGGTCATGTGAGACTTAACCTTCAGTTTCATACATTTCATGTCTCCTCCCCCAAAAGCGTGTTAATTTCAGGAAGGTTTTATATGGTTCAGTTTGGTTAGAAATACAATTATACAATGGTAATGATAGCCTTAAATTTACCCCTGATTCCAGTTACAACCATAAATGTAAAGCCAGTGGTTGATTATTGATAGAGATTGGTGTTTTGTGCTTCTGGACTGGATTGTTATGAAGTAGTACAGGAATTATGACAGTGGCGACTAAAATATGTTTTTTTATTTAAAAAAAATCTGGACAGACCAGACCACAAATTAAAACCTAATATTTCAAACATAAATATGCAGATATCCACAGAATTCTCTTATTCCAACAGTTTGAGTGTTCCTTCAACACAGCAGTGTTTCTCATGTCTACGAAGCATAAAGGTCCCTCTTCACAAAACAGATAATAGAAGCAGAATGCAAAATAGGGAAAAGCGACATCAACAGTCAGTCTACAAACAAAAGAATTGGGGTTTTAAAGCATGTGCGAATACATTCTTTTTCAGCAAAAAGGAACAAAATAAAGCACTTTGGTCATCTCCACACCAAGCAACAAAAGTACAAAAATGCTCTCACTTCCTCACAAATACAACGGTTTGACATTGAAACTTTGTAACATTTTTTTCCCTCTTAATCAGCTTTAAAGTGCACATTTTCGGGCATTTCTAAACTGCACGTTACACGGTGTAATACTAACCCTAACACCACCTGTTGACAAGTCACATAGGTACGCTTCAGTCGTTCACTTTCAGAGACACAAAAAAGAACATACTTGAATGTTTTAGTCCTGATATTGAGCTGTTGAAGAACTATTAGCTTTTCCTGTCTAGCGCCTTTAGCAACCTTTGCCTAGTTGTGAAGATTCTTTCAGCAGAACAAAGCTTTTCAAGTTGAAAGTGGTGCCGGCTGATCCAACAACACAAAATGTTGAGGTACGATCAACATTCTCCCATGAGAAGATACGAGGAAATTGTAAGCTCTGTATACAAAAGCAATAACAAACCAAATATTTTTCTGTACATAAATATGGTTATAGTTACCCTACAAGTATGTACAGTTTCATGGCTGTATACAAAAGTGAGTTGAGAGAGCTCCTCTGTAGGACTCTGGTGGAGAACTACCAGTTTATTGCTTGAAATTCAGTGATTCGTGCTCCAGGAAAGCACAGAACACTTGACAGCAGGGATGAGAAAGGGGGTTAAGTTATACAGGTCTTAAATCTGGCTAGACGTTACTGTACCCACTTCCTTTAACACAGGTGGGCATTACACAAAAGAAACACATTGACCTACCTATAGTATGTATAGGTTATGAATAATAATGAACAGCGATCCACAAACTGGCTTGTCTTAGAGGCCAACTTAAGCTCATTGGGGGTGGGACTATGTGAGAAAGGAGAAAGGGTGTTTGAAGAGCATTCAGAGAGAGCCTAGTACCATGAGAGAAACAGATTCTACGCCAGATTGGGACTCGGTTTTCAGGCAAGGTACCACCTCCTTGTCTTGTTGTCACGTCAAACGGTCTTCCCTCTGAGAACACAATCCTGTAGCTTAAAATAATACTTTTTTTTTTTTTCCAACAAAAACAATTCAAAACATTTTGTCCTCTAAAACATAAACAACTAAAAACACTGAAAGGGTAAAATAAATATATGAATTGCACAAGTGAGAACATGTGACCACTGTGATGTGTCTGAGAGGAGGGCAGGGGGTCTCTGTCCACTGCTGCAGAACCTCCAGTCAGAGGAGATCGGCGCCCCCTTGTGTCTGGAGGCGGTATAGTCCCTTCAGTAAGACCAGAGGCCTTAAGCCTAATGTCATGATTTGATCTTCCAAAGCTGAGAAGGAAAAATACAAGTAGAGTACGCTTTAATAAACACACTAACAAGGACAACACGATTGCTATGATTTCTTTACTTCACTCACACACATATACACACCTGTGATGGACCAGTATTCAGTTTCTCTCACACACACACACACATCCCTCCCTCCTTCACCAGCACACGTACCTTGAGGTTGAAGCCCAGCAGGTCGCTGATGACCCCAGACACAGCGGACAGGATGACCACCTGGGTAATGTTGTAGAGCAGGGGGTTCATGGTCAGACCGTAGAGCCGGAACGGGGCATCCAGCTCCTGGTGGGGGGGAGGGGGGGGTTACAGGGAGGACAGGAGGATGAGGCTGTGCCCCACAGGACTGGCACAGTGTGTGTGTGTGTGGGGGGAGAGGGGGGTTACAGGGAGGACAGGAGGATGAAGCTGTGCCCCACAGGACTGGCACAGTGTGTGTGTGTGTGTGGGGGGGGGGGGGCGAGAGACTGGAAGTGAGAGGGGGGGAGGCGTACCTTCAGGAGTTTGGTGGCCAGCTTCAGAACGTTGTTGACCAAAGTCAAATCCTCCTTCTTGTTTGGTTTCTTCTCCATCTTCAAATACAGGTTGATCTGGAGGACAAACATGCGTTGCTTAAACAGAAGTGTGCGTTTGTGTGTGTGTGACATACTATTTCTTGGCGTGTGTACATTTAGTCATTTAGCAGACGCTCTTATGCAGAGCGACTTACAGTAAGTACAGTGACACTGTTAGTGTGTACTTCCGTGTGTATGTGTGTGAGCTACCTGTTCTGTCAGCAGGATGGAGGTGTTGCTGTACTTCTTGCTGGTCTCAGAGCCCAGCGTGACGAAGCGCAGCAGGAACAGGGACAGAGACGAACACCAGATCACCAGCTCCCAGTTATAGTGGCACTCCAGAAAGGTCTCGTGGACGTGCAGCAGCTGAGAGGGGGGTAGGCGATAAAAAGGTCAGACTGGGATGAAACTGGGATGAAAAGGTCCTGTATGATGCGTGACCTACGACCTGGGACACTGACCTGGGCGCAGCAGATGAAAACCACGGAGAGGGTGAGGAGGAAGGCTGAAGACACGATCACGTCCACCGAGCGCTGGGGACCCCGCCTCTGCAACACGGGGAACACATGTTACAGAAAGGGTGCTTAACCCTGCCCTGCTGGGTTAGGGGTCTGATCCCACATAACCAATCACATCAGTACAAGAACTTGAACCAATCATTTAATCTTCATAAATGCATAAGCAACATGGCGTTGTGTCTATCCCCGTGCACGTAGTGTAGACCGGGAAGGGGAGGGGAGGGGAGGGCTGGCTCTACCTTGAGGTAGGAGCGCAGCGACAGCCACATCTTGATGTTCTGGACCTTCTTCAGGCGGAAGTGAGGCACCTCTGACTTCCTGGCTCGCCTGGCCGAGGTCAGGTGACCGAACAGCTTGGCGAAGAGCAGCCTCTGTGACAGGAGAAGTGACGATCTGAGACGTTTGCTCTGAACACACACCCTTCTCCCACACACACACACACGCACACACACCTACATTCCTATACAAACACAAACCATTCTCCCACTTGTTGCTCTTATGGTTTTTCCCTTTGGCACTTATTTTTTGGTTGTTCACAATGTGTGCTTGTTTTTGGCTACCCACAATGCTTTGGGGCTATCTTGTTGTTATTATCAGTGACCTATGCACTTTGTAAAGTTCTCTCTTGGAAGTCGCTTTGGATAAAAGCGTCTGCAAAATGAATACATGTAAATGTACCTACATTCCCCCACAAACACACACCCATCATCCTCCAACACGCACACCTCCGCGCACCCACCTGCTTGTAGGTCCTCTCGGCCACGCTGAGCAGGAAGAAGAACAGCAAGATGAGGCAGGCCCGCACCACGAAGCTGACCGTTACCATGGTGATCACCATGACGTCCGAGGAGGAGCCGAACGCCGCGGTGACGAGCTCGTGGGCCGAGAGCGAGGTCAGCTGATCCAGGTCCCGGTGCTGGGCCAGCCTGTAGGCGAACGGCGTGAGGCTCAGAGTGACGGACACCAGGTTGCCAAAGACCTGGTAGCCGATCCCTGGAGGGTTCAGGTTCACCTGGGGGGGAGGGCAGGGGCACAGAGGGATGACTATCCATCCACCCATCAGTCTGACCTTCTAGTCCTTCCTTTCTCAGTCTTTCCCTCATGGTTTGGTTCCCTCCCTCCCTGGCTGCTCACCTTGTTCATGATCATGCCACTGATCTCCAGCACAGACATGTCGGCCTTCTTGCACTCGTTGCCCTCCCACACGATGGCACTGACGCGCTCCAGCCCAGGGTTAGAGCTGTGCAGCCAGGGCACGTGACCCTGCAGACACACACACTGTCAGCACACGCACCAGACACCAGACACACACACACACACGGGCAGGCAGGCA
>NC_061066.1:8699226-8736726 GCF_021917145.1 Hypomesus transpacificus
CTTCTTGGGCTTGTTCCTCAGACCCTGTAGAAGCAGCACACAGTGAGGCCCAGACAGACACACAGGAAGCAGCACCACACACCAGGCAGCAGTAGAATCGACACCAAACACCCGGGTTGCAGATCTGATGGCGAGCTACATCCGTCTCTACGGTTCTCTACGGGGGGGGGGGGGGGGGGGGGGGGGGGGGGGGGGCTAGCTGTGAGTGTGCATCCTACAGAATGTCATGGGAGCGACACACACACACATGCGCGTTAGAACCTCACTAACTGTGGGTGCTATACACAGAGCCCAACGCTCTCTCTCCCTCTGGCTCACACACACACACACACCTTAGTAAAACAAAGCGTTGCCCCTCCAGTGCACCCCCACCCGCCAGGGTAAACAGACCAGGGTAAATGCCTAGCTGCTGACGGACAGGTGCACACCCGCCCACTGATAAAGAACACGCTAGAATGACACAGCAATCCGCTGGCGCTGGGTCAGGACTTTGGTCCACCCTATCCCGCGCTGCGCTATATAGGTCAGTGCCCTCTGGTAGAAACACAGGCTGAATGACAACAAACTAGAGTAGTGTTCTCCCCTCCCCTCCTCCACCACCCCATCCCAGAAATAAACTGCATGCTGGCCAACCTTCCTTCAAAAGATTCAAGGTCTAACTTGCAGGATAACTAAACTCATCTGACAGGCTATCGTTCAGCAGGACATTGCTCTGTCTGTGCACTACAGAGAAGCCAGCAGTGTAGATACCCGGCTGGCCACTACATTTAGTTATTTAGCAGGCGCTCTTATCCAGAGCGACTTACAGTAAGTACAGGGACATTCCCCATGAACAGTCTGGGGAACAATAGCAGGTTAGGCTTGCTTCCTCTACTTCCTGTTTCTGAGCCAGGACAGCATGTGAGAGTTCTGTCGAGGAATATTTACACACTAAGGGCCAGTGGGGCTTCTGACATTGTCACGGCAACCAGGCAGTGTTGGTATTGCCAAGGAAACGCGGTGGGTGTGGTGCTGCAGTGTTGACTGGAGAAGCTGAGGAACACTGTTGTGGTGAGCCCTGATCCTTGTCGACAGCAGGACAGGAAGTCGTCAGTGCATCAGCTGCCCTGCACCAGCAGAAGGATGGAGGCTTCGGAGTGCTCAAGCCTCTAGTTTTACAACAGAGATATTCTAAACCTCCAACCATTCTAGATCAGTCTTGGCTGTTTGTGTGTAAATCCAAGATAAAGTGTGCAGGTCACTTTTGTTTACCCTGGTCAGAAACACCGACCTACACCAGGAGCATTGAGAAACCCAACAGGATATTCTCTCAGGTGAATATTCCCTCAGGTGAATGACCAGTGTCTGGCATGTAAAACAAATATTTCCTCTCAGGTTCATACTAGCGGTTCTTATCTGCATCTATAAGCTCATATCAAGTTCTTTATCTCGGAATGACTCGCAAAGCTGAGCCAAAAGTCTCACGCTGGCATGTGGACCTGTGAGGGGCCAGCTTCCTGGACAGCCTGGTTGTTATGGCGATCACTCATTAACTATATAGACTACTTGAACTTGCTTTATCTAATCTAGGTTAACACATCGCCCGTTTTAAGCCTTTGAAGAAAAAAAAAGACCAATAAACCTACTTCAAATCACTTATTAACAATCTAGGCTACTTGTACTTGCTTTTATCTAATCTAGGATTATATGTCAGCTATTTTTAGCCATTGACACATAAGAGTACAGTTCACCCATATCACCACCAGGGGGCATCTCCGACGTCCTGTACAGACATGATTCACCGCATAGGCGTGCAAGAGTGAGTTATACATAAGCGACACAAGATAGATTAAAAACAAATCATCACAGCCATGTCAACTAAATCAGGTTCACGGGGCAGGCTGTAAACGCTAGCTAGCTTAGCACACTGAGACAGATAGGTGATGTTCAGAGGTCTGAATGCTACGCTACAACACATGATACACTGACACCGTTTACATGACAGGAAGGAAACCATAGCAGAGACACAGTCTGTGTGTGTGTGTGTGTGTGTGAGTCAAGACTCTGAGCTCATTAAAGAGAGTGTATGACACACCAGTAGGGAGACAACATGGCTGTAAGCTTGTGAGCTCAGGTTAGTGTGTGTGTGTGACGTGTGTGTGTGACGTGTGTGTGGGTGTGGGTGACCCCCCATCTGCTCTGCTCTTCAGAGGTGAAAGGTCATGGTTAGGGGCAGCCAGGTGAAGCAGCTCCAGTGTTGTGCGCTCGTCAGAGTAAGAGAGAGCAGGCTGAAAGCACAGCAGGCCTGGCTGACAGTTGGGCCCCTGGGTCCTAGCCCCTGGGTCCTAGCCCCTGGGTCCTAGCCCATGGGTCCTAGCCCCTGGGTCCTAGCCCATGGGTCCTAGCCCCTGGGTCCTAGCCCCTGGGTCCTAGCCCCTAGCTCCTGGGTCCTAGCCCGCCATCCTTCCCTCCCACCAAATCTGTCTCAGGGCAGCTCAGACACAACCTGGGGCTCCTCACCGTCATGTAAACCCTCGTCACACGTGCCAGTCAAGGGGTTCAAGAGCCAACCAGGAAACACTGTGGCAACAAACCAACCAATCAACAGTCTAGTAAGCAGGCTGCAGAGGGGCATTGTGGGATGCAGGAAGACTGCTACAGCGGTACTCACCAGTCTAATAAACTGGGCATGAGAGACCAGATGAGGATGAAAGGATGAAAGGAGGAGAGGATGAGTGAGGGAGAGTAATATCATTGGAGGAGGGAAGGAGTGATCAAACTGAAAACATGACGCACTGTTGAAAGTATACATGGAGACTGAAGGACAGTTGAACTAGAGATACACAGAAACAGAGAGCAGAGCCATGACAGACACAGAGAGACAAAGAGACAGAGAGACAGAGAGACAGAGAGACAGAGTGAGAGAGAGAGAGAGAGAGAGACAGAGAGTGAGAGAGACAGAGAGAGAGACAGACAGAACAGGACATGAGGTGCCCGAAAAACGTACAACAGAAAATAAATACACGAGACAGACAGTAGAGCAGAGCAATGTGGAAGTGTAATAGCAGAGCTGAGAAAGGTAGAGCAGTAGAGAGTAGATTAGAGCAGTAGAGAGTAGAGTAGTATAAAGTAGACCCTACCTTGATCTCTCTTTGTTCCACAGACTTCTCCCATATCTGCTGGTCATATGCACCGATCTGGAGACACAAAACAAGTCAGGTGTTGATTCAAGCATCCAGGGGTGGTTTCAACACGTGTCCGACTCCAGCCTTTGTCCTTCTATCACCCAGCACGTTCACACGCACGCACACAGTTACCACATACTAGAAGATTGAAAGAAAGGAAAGAAAGAATGAGGGCAGCCACATTGAGAGACTGTGTGCTGACCTGTCGGGTCACATATTGTATGGAGCTGTTGTGGTGTGTGTGTGTGTGTGTGTGTGTGTATTATGTATGAGCTGCGATTGGGTGGCAATGGGGTATTCAGCTTGATCGCTCTACTGTGGGAGCAGACAGCTTTACACTAGGCAGCACACCACAGCTGTCCAATCACCCTTGTCACTGGCCGGAGACAGAGAGACAGAGAGATACAGGGAGAGAGAAGGGAGACAGGAAGGGAGAGAGACAGGAAGGGAGACAGTGAGACGGGGAGAGAGAGAGACAGGAAGGGAGAGAGTGAGACGGGGAGAGAGACACGAAGGGAGAGAGACAGGTAGAGAGAGAGACAAGGAGAGAGAGACAGGGAGAGAGACAGGGAGAGAGACAGGGAGAAAAAAGAGTGACCAAGATAAAAAACCAGCACCCTGGCTATCAAATAGAGAATTCAAGCAGACTTATAAAACATGTAACATGTGCCACACATTGCAGGCCAGAGAGAAGCAGTGATACACTGGATCCTTCTCACAACTGAGCTTGTTAACCTTCTCCTCTCCTCTTTGTCCTAGTCACAGGAGGAGACAGGCTGGGCTGCACAATTCTGTACACACACGCACATCTCAACGCCCCTTCCTTCCTTCTGAGAAGTTTACATTTCCTATCTCTTCCTGTGGGCCCTGAACCATTAAGAACTAGCTGTGTCTGGGGGTGACCCAGACCTCAGTACTGCTCCCTCTGACCGGAACTGCAGCAGGAAAAGGAGAGGAAAGAAAGAGGAGGACGAGGAGAGGAGGAGATAAAGAGGAGGAGGAAGAGGAGGAGAGAAAGAGGAAGAGGAGAGGAGGAGAGAAAGAGGATGAGGAAGAGGAGGATAGAAAGAGGAAGAGGAGAGGAGGAGAGAAAGAGGAGGAGGAAGAGGAGGATAGAAAGAGGAGGAGGAAGAGGAGAGGAGAAAGAGGAGAGGAGGAGAGAAAGAGGAAGAGGAGAGGAGGAGAGAAAGAGGAGGAGGAAGAGGAGGAGAGAAAGAGGAAGAGGAGAGGAGGAGAGAAAGAGGAAGAGGAGAGGAGGAGAGAAAGAGGAGGAGGAAGAGGAGGATAGAAAGAGGAGGAGAAAGAGGAGAGGAGGATAGAAAGAGGAGAGGAGGATAGAAAGAGGAGTAGAGGAAGAGGAGTGGGAAGAGGAGGTTGAGATGAAGGGGCCCAGGGTGTTACAGTGTTTAGTGAAAACAGAAATATAACAGGTGAAACACATCCTCTACCCTCCTAGATCACCCTGTGTGTGTGTGTGTGTTCCCCGAGACTAGGTCCGCCTTCTCCTCCAGTGGAAACGGAGCATTCCTGCATGTTTCATGAAGCCTCATGAAACCTCATGAAACATGAACACCAGCAGACTGACAGACTCTGTACAGTCTACCTGAGGACAGGCCTCTGCATGGTACCAGGAGACAGGAGTCTGTATGCTACCAGGAGACAGAGCTCTGTATGGTACCAGGAGACAGAGCTCTGTATGGTACCAGGAGACAGGAGTCTGTATGCTACCAGGAGACAGAGCTCTGTATGGTACCAGGAGACAGAGCTCTGTATGGTACCAGGAGACAGGAGTCTGTATGGTACCAGGAGACAGGGCTCTGTATGGTACCAGGAGACAGGAGTCTGTATGGTACTAGGAGACAGGGCTCTGTATGGTACCAGGAGACAGGGCTCTGTATGGTACCAGGAGACAGGGCTCTGTATGGTACCAGGAGACAGAGCTCTGTATGGTACCAGGAGACAGGAGTCTGTATGGTACCAGGAGACAGGAGTCTGTATGCTACCAGGAGACAAAGCTCTGTATGGTACCAGGAGACAGAGCTCTGTATGGTACCAGGAGACAGGAGTCTGTATGGTACCAGGAGACAGGAGTCTGTATGCTACCAGGAGACAGAGCTCTGTATGCTACCAGGAGACAGGGCTCTGTATGGTACCAGGAGACAGACCAGCGAGCGGGGGGGACAGATGGAGACCAACGCTACAGTCCAGCGGGTGTGGGTTGGCATCACCATGGCAACCAGAGTTGGGTCGGTTTTACCAACGATCCCCGGCACTGCACCCCGAGAAACAGAGAGAGACGCTCCCAAATAGAACGGCAGGATTTGAAATCAAAGGAGGTACACTGACTTGCCTCCCTCTATCATTATCTAACAGAGCGGGGGAGGAGAGAGAGAGAGAGATGCCGTAGTGGCAGGTTGTTCACCATGGCGACGGTCGGGGGATGATCCTGAGCCAGGGATCATGTCGCCGAGGCAACAGAGTTATGTAACAGCCGCCTTCACACACAGTGTATGGGGGGGCGACGGCGCGTGTGTGTGTGGGGAGGAAAATGCTGTTTATAACACACCCCAGGGGCCAGGTCAGACAGTTAGCAGGCCAGCTGACACACACACACACCAGCACAGACAGACTAGTTGATAAACACAGACACCAGTGTGTGTGTGTGGGTACAGTGATGTAAGAGTTGCATCAAACAAGAGCTTGTGCTATCCACTAGAACTGACGGTCGTCTCCCCCTCTCTCCAGCGTTCTCTTCACTCAACTGAATTTCAATTCTCTCTCTCTCTCTCTCGCTCTCTCGCTCTCTCTCTCTGATGAACTGTGGTAGTAGTACTTGGCACACACTCTGCTCTCATTGGTTGTGTGTTGACAGACAGGAGTGTTAACCACCCCACCTACTCTAACCACCCCACCTACTCTAACCATGCTGAACGTGAACAGTCCCACCCTCTAATACCCACCCTGACACAGTTTCTCCACCCAGGAGACGAACACTGTTTACTGTCGTCAGGGTGCTACACAGCTGCTGCAGTAGCACAGGAAGTCACACATTAACATTGAGAACTCCTAACTACACACACACACACACACACACACACACAAAAAGGTTAAATCCCCAGCAGTATATTGACAACATAACACCATCTCTATAAAAGACTGGAATAATCCCCAGGGCTCTCCAACACATCCATCCTGTATATAGCACCCAGACTCTATGTATATATCCAGACTCCTGGACAGTCACTAGGCCTGGTATAGCTCTGTGGACTCAAACACCATCATTATAAAGTGGCCTTATAGATCCCTCTCTGGCGCTGGTCTGCTCTGGTATTACTGGATAGTTCTGAGTCTAGTCAGAGAGACAGCCAGAGAGAGGCAGGGAGACAGAGAGGCAGGCAGGGAGACAGACAGAGAAAGGCAGGGAGACAGAGAGAGAGGCAGTGAACCAGCCAGAGAGAGAGGAAGACAGACAAACAGAGAGGCAGGGAAAGGGCCAGAGAGAGAGGCAGTCAGAGAGACAGAATGACATGTAGACAGGTTGGCAGGTAGACAGACAGACAGTAAACTCCAGTAACAATCCACACCAGCCTGGTGGAGGATGGTCTCTACCTAAGCCAGCAGTCTCTCGTTAAGTCAAGCAGGGGGACAGACAAGTACAGACAGCACCCGTGTGTCTGTGGTGCATGGCTCCCAGACAAGTCTGGTTCTGTCAGTCCAGACAAGCACAGACAGGAAGCCCTAGCAACAAACCAGCTAGTACTGAAGGAAGGAGAACATACATCAACATCCAAACGACCATTTCTCTGTTAGGCCCTAAAGGAGGAGGGCTTACAGGAGGCAGTGTAACTACGCTGGGCCGGCCCCCTGCAGAGCGTCTGATCCTCTGGTAGGACAGTTAACACTGTACAAAACAACGAGACAACCTAAGCTATATTTCGGTCCAGTTAACTTTTGAACTTGTTGGCAAGGAAGATGTTCGAGGCTATACACAGCAATTATTCATTAGCGATAGAAATATAATAAATACCCAAATCCAAATATACATCCATATATAGATGTGACACTAAAGCTAAATATCTGAATCAGTCTGAAAAGACCGAAAACATCTGAGTCATGCTCTACTGTGGAGCTGCCACAGGTTCTGGCTAGAGCATCAGCAACCAACAGGACGACAAGTAAACAGGTCCTTACCTTCTTCTGGTACCACACAACAGCATCTCGCACTTTGGACGCCATTTACACGTCACGGGTCACGACATGGGACATCTTAGACTGCAGGAGAAGGGAGAGACGGAGAGAGAGAGAGACAGAGAGAGGGAGGGAGGGAGGAGAGAAGAGGAATGAAGGTAAGACGGTGTGTCACGGTACATGTGAAGAGACGGCTGCTCTGACTGGCTTTTATAAGTACCAGCCTACCTGGGCAGGTACACACACACACACACCTCATGAATAGTTCAGCAAGCACACGCTTTTCTCCAACAGCGACTCCCAACACAACCACACACAACCAGCCTCTGTCATGTGATAGAGCAGTTAATTAGTACTCTGCTACAGTGCTGTTAGTCGGATTCACATTCAAGTCAGGGTGGACAGGCTGTGCACACACAATAGTTTGTGTTCACTAGTATGCTGTAGCCAGATAATTATACAGTAAATAATTACTGACTATACATGGTTTTTGTGTGAAATAGAGTAAGAAACTGAGTGGTTATGTAAGAGAGAATGGATAGAGTGACTGACTGAGTGGTCAAGAACTAAGGCTAAGTCTGCTTGGTTGACCTTGATGGACTGATTTACTCTCCCTCCTTTTCTCCCTCCCTCTCCCTCCCTCTCAGCAGTGCCAGGGGCAGATACAAGGTCACAGCACAAGCTGGGACACACAGGTGTACACGTGCTTAGAGATCACTCAAATAGTCCTTGTGTCTAGGGGCCTTGATAGCTGTACAGTTGTATTTGTGTTAGTGTATGTAGACATTGTATTGTATCCGTGTGTGTGTACATATTTTACAGTATACATGTGTGTGTGTGTGTGTGTGTGTGTGTGTGTGCAGACCTGCTCTTAACCCAGCATACACATAGCCAGAGCAGATATCAGTACACTAAACTCCCTGATACACTATCGTGGATTGATGGATGGATGAATGGATGGATAGACAGATGGATGAGTATAATGAAGCTGGAGGATCAGGCAGACAGAGAGCGACTCCTGAGCCGTCATTCTTCAGACAGCAGGCTGCTTGATCCCTCGGATATGCCAGCTCTCTGAACACAACTGTACTGTGTTCTAGTAACTACCCAAACTGTCCTGTACTGTGTTCTAGTAACTACCCAAACTGTCCTGTACTGTGTTCTAGTAACTACCCAAACTGTACTGTGTTCTAGTAACTACCCAAACTGTCCTGTACTGTGTTCTAGTAACTACACAAACTGTCCTGTACTGTGTTCTAGTAACTACCCAAACTGTCCTGTACTGTGTTCTAGTAACTACCCAAACTGTCCTGTACTGTGTTCTAGTAACTACCCAAACTGTACTGTGTTCTAGTAACTACCCAAACTGTCCTGTACTGTGTTCTAGTAACTACACAAACTGTCCTGTACTGTGTTCTAGTAACTACCCAAACTGTCCTGTACTGTGTTCTAGTAACTACCCAAACTGTACTGTGTTCTAGTAACTACCCAAACTGTACTGTGTTCTAGTAACTACCCAAACTGTCCTCCCAAACCACTCCATGACCCAGGTAGCATGAATTCTTTACCAGCCATTCTGCCCGTGAGAAGAGACAGGCCTGGGAACAAGGTTTTGTGTGTGTGAGAAAGAGAAAGAGAGAAAGAGAGAGAGCGGAGTGGGTTAGATTATGTGAGTCATAATAACAATCTTCTCATGAAGCACCAACACACTTATATCGGAATCCACGACTGTTCTATAATCTGTGTTTTAAATCCCAAAACAAACAAAATAAAGCAGTGTGTAGACACACACACACACACCATCTGCACACTGATGGCTTCACTGCAACCTCTATTCTCTGTGTCCACCACTGGAACACAGTGATTGTCCAGTTGATAAACACAGACACCAGGGTGTGAGTGTGTGTGTGATTGTGTGTGTGATTGTGTGTGTGGGTGTGTGTACAGTGTAAGTGTCTCCCTCTCTCTCCATCGTTCTCTACACAACTGAATTTCAATACCTGACTCTAATGCTCTCTTTCTCTGTCTCTCTGGAACTGTGGTAGTAGTACTTGACAGGTCTTGATGTTTCGCTCTGCATCCTGTGCACATACTCTGCTCTCATTGTTTGTATGTTGACAGACAGGAGTATTAACACCCACACCTACTGTAGCCCCCACCTCCTACCAGACGTATTCTAACCCTCCCTCCTACCAGACGTATTCTAACCCCCACCTCCTACCAGACGTATTCTAACCCCCACCTCCTACCAGACGTATTCTAACCCCCCCTCCTACCAGACGTATTCTAACCCCCCCTTCCTACCAGACGTATTCTAACCCTCCCTCCTACCAGACGTATTCTAACCCCCCCTCCTACCAGACGTATTCTAACCCCCCCTCCTACCAGACGTATTCTAACCCCCCCCTCCTACCAGACGTATTCTAACCCCCCCTCCTACCAGACGTATTCTAACCCCCCCTCCTACCAGACGTATTCTAACCCCCCCTCCTACCAGACGTATTCTAACCCCCACCTCCTACCAGACGTATTCTAACCCCCCCTCCTACCAGACGTATTCTAACCCCCCCTCCTACCAGACGTATTCTAACCCCCACCTCCTACCAGACGTATTCTAACCCCCACCTCCTACCAGACGTATTCTAACCCCCACCTCCTACCAGACGTATTCTAACCCCCACCTCCTACCAGACGTATTCTAACCCCCACCTCCTACCAGACGTATTCTAACCCCCCCTCCTACCAGACGTATTCTAACCCCCCCTCCTACCAGACGTATTCTAACCCCCCCTCCTACCAGACGTATTCTAACCCCCCCTCCTACCAGACGTATTCTAACCCCCCCTCCTACCAGACGTATTCTAACCCCCCCTCCTACCAGACGTATTCTAACCCCCCCTCCTACCAGACGTATTCTAACCCCCCCTCCTACCAGACGTATTCTAACCCCCCCTCCTACCAGACGTATTCTAACCCCCCCTCCTACCAGACGTATTCTAACCCCCCCTCCTACCATTCTGACAGTGAACAGTTCCACACTCTAACACCCGCCCTAACACAGGGTGAAGCAACAACACAATCTTTTTTTAAACCAGTTTTTTTCCAATCCAGACAACACACACACGACCTAACTGCACTCTAGCTCCAACCTGCACACCATGTCCTCCCAGTGTCCTCCACCTCAGGAACACTGCCTGGGAGCCTTGGAACAGGGTCCTCCTGGCCCTGTCACCAGCTGCTCTCAGGGTATTTACATGTACACTCCAGCCTCTACAACATCAGCTGTGTGAGAGAGAGTGAGTGTGAGAGAGAGAGTGAGTGTGAGAGAGAGAGTGAGTGTGAGAGAGAGTGAGAGTGAAAGAGAGAGAGAGAGCTCTGCCCTTGTTCACCTCCAGCCTTCCAATCTCTTGTGTTTTCTTCTGTCAGGGTTGGGAGTAGGGGTGTCACGATACCAAAAATTCAGTAGTCGGTGCCAATACCATTAAAATAACACGATTCTCGATGCCAATTTCGATACCATGGTAAAAAAAAGAGGATTGTCTAAGATTCCATGTAGGCTACTTGAACCATGAACTTCTTTAAAATATTTGAAAAATAGCAAAATGTCCTACAAAGACATACAAAACATGTGCAATAGAGCATAGCACAACATAATAAAGTGCAATTAAGCCATTCAGCTAACAAGATGAACATGACATGAGTTTACCTTCTAAGCTATGGGCTAATGTTAAAACTACAGCTAACCTAAACTAAGTACATAAGCCATTGTAACACACGTGCCCACCATCACAAACATCATGTAACGTGTATTTTAGTATGACAGATTAAACAAACAGAAAAAGAGCATTCTTTGGATGTATTCAGAGTTTCGCCGCGACTTCAACGAACATTGATTTATTTTGTATGATGCCAGATGTTAGCATCGGTGCTGCGCCTCTTCTGGAACTGAATCAGAACTTGCCTTGAATTCTTTAAACAAATCCAGATGACGATCTTTCAGGTGCTTAGCTAAATTGGAAGTACTCCCCCTTGGTCCCCATTTTTTGCATAATGGCTTCTGCGGATTAATTATAACGCCACGGTCATCTGCCTTAAACGCAAACTTTTTTTTTTGCCTTTCTTGTCAACAAGTCGAAGCGGGGCGATCGCTAAAGCAGCAGTTGTTATCTTGTTTTTCTTAATGTAAACGTCGACTGGAACACTCCTGAAGGCGCAGCACCGATGCTAACATCTGGCATCGGCGCTCACGGTACTTACGGTGCTTCAAAAAATGGGCATCGTCGGTGTTTTGTTATTTTAGCATCGGAAGGTACCGTAAGTATCGGTTCTCGTGACATCCCTAGTTGGGAGGTTCCATAACAGACAAGCACAGGATGTCCACTTCAAACTGAACCGACCTGGCTAATCAATCACATCTATGATAGTGCCCGTCTTCGTGTGTGTGTGTGTGTGTGTGTGTACACTACGTTGTGTTTGGATTGAAAACACGGATAATGGAAAACTCATGGATTCCCATTAAGTGTGTTGTTGCTTGCAGAATCCAGAACTCTTTAACAGACAGTACAGGACAGGGTCTTTCATTCAGGCACCAGTCCATGAACATGGCCCTCTGGATCAGCTTCTAATAGGCAGCAGGAAGAGAGAGGCTCAGTCCAGAGTCATTACAGCAGTCACTCGTCCCAAAGAGCTCTGCTCCATTCCTGTCTCGGGGGAAACGTGTGTTTATGTGTGTGTGACGCAGCAGTTTAGAGGGTTGTGAGGCCGCACCTGGTAACCCCATCTGTGGGTGCTGTCAAAACACAGGTGGTTTGAGCGTCTGAGGGAGCAGAAGCAGTCCCTGGTCCTCTCAGGAACCTCCCTGTCTTCACCTGAGGAAACTGAACTTCTCATCATCCCGGCCAAACCCTCCATCTCCCATGACTTCTCAATCACCCTGGGATCTGCGACGGTGACCCCCTCATCCTCTGCCAGGAACCTTGGGGTGACCATGGACGACGAGCTCTCCCTCACGGCCCACATTGCTGCGGTCTCCCGGTCGTGTAGATTCACCCTCTACAACATCCGGAAGATCAGGAGATACCTGTCTGAGCACTCCACCCAGCTGCTTGTCCAAGCACTTGTCCTCTCCAAGTTGGACTACTGCAACTCGCTGCTCGCCGGTCTCCCATCATGCGCAACCCGCCCTCTTCAGAGAATTCAGAACGCAGCGGCCCGTCTGGTCTACAATCTACCCAGACGCTCCCACGTTACCCCGCTCCTCATCTCCCTCCACTGGCTACCCATAACGGCCCGCATCAGATTCAAGACCCTGGTACTGACCTTCCGAGCAGTGAATGGAACTGCGCCCGACTACATCAAGTCTCTCCTGCAGCCTTACACCCCCACCCGCCACCTACGGTCTTCTTCAGACAACCGCCTGGTGGTCCCACCTCTCAAGACCGCCCGGTCCCAGCACAAGCTCTTCTCCTGCCTGGCACCCCAGTGGTGGAATCAACTCCCCACCTCCATCAGAGACACGGACTGTCTCTCCACCTTCAAGAGAAGGCTCAAGACGCACTTGTTCCGGGAGTACAATGGTACTTAGGAATGGTTTGCTGAATCCAACGCTAGTTTCCTCAAGGTTCACAATGACTCTTGCTTAGACTGTTGATCTTGTTGGTTAGTGGTAGCTGATTTAAACTGTTGTATTCTTCTTTTTTTAGTTAATCCTATTTTTATTGCTTTCCTACAGGTACACCTGCACTTAGAGATCAATGTTGTGTAATTTTAACTTGTTTAACTACATGCTCTTATGGTTTCTTCCCTTTAGCACTATTTTTTGGTTGTCCACAATATGTACTTCTTGTTTTTGACTACCCGCAATGCTGTGGGGCTATCTTGTTGTTATTATCAGTGACCTATGCACTTTGTGAAGCTCTCTCTTGGAAGTCGCTTTGGACAAAAGCGTCTGCTAAATGAATAAATGTAAATGTAAATGTAAACTGGGCCCAAAGCCCTAAAGTCTGGATGAGTCATCGGGCTTACCACAGGCCCTGCACCAAACCCTCCGCCAGACCCACGCCCCTCCCTCCTCCCTCCACCAGCCCTGTCTGTCTGTCTGTCTGTCTGTCTGTCTGTCTGTCTGTCTGTCTGTCTGTCTGTCTGTCTGTCTGTCTGTCTGTCTGTCTGTCTGTCTGTCTGTCTGTCTGTCTATGTGTCTCCTCTGACACATTACAGATCCTGACAGGCAGAGTCACAGATGAACATGATGATACTCCTGATCTGGAAGTCCCCCGTGTTTCTCTTTGGGTTCTCCCTCGGCTGGTCTGACGGAACAGCCACACGTCTGCCGGCCGGCGGCTGACTGGAAGTCACCAGTGATTCCTCTCCTGTGGTTCTGGAGATGCAGGCCCAGGCAGAGCCAGACACACACCATCCTGCTCTGGGCACAACGTCTGGGCTTCTCAGCATACATATGACCAAATATGAAGCGTACACACACACACACATTTCCAAGTGGTTTGTGTGACAGTCACACATTTGCCAAGGTCACCATATAAAGAGGTGTAGAGTGCACTGACCTCAATAAAGTATTGGTCTGCTTGGCTTCTCTCTCCCCTCCCTCCAACTCCCTCTCCCCCTCTGTCTCCCTCCATCTCTGCCCCCCTCTCCATGTTAAGTGGGTCAGGCTAGAAAACTACTGTGCAGTGTGGACGCCGCCAAAAATACACCATGAGGGAATGTGACGGCCAATATACAGGCCTGAAAATAGAGCCTTCCTGTCAGGGTCAACAGTGTGACCCGCCCCTGCCCCCCCGCCACACACACGCACGCACACAGTTCCACAAACAAAGCCCTGTGTGAACGGACTGGACAGTAATAACACACTCCAGACAAGCTCACCAACAGGCGCTAGCAGGATTAGCAGAAGAGAGGAGAGGAGAGAGGGGAAGAGAGGAGAGGAGATGGTGGAAGAGAGGAGGAGATGGTGGAAGAGAGGAGAGGAGATGTTGGAAGAGAGGAGAGGAGATGGTGGAAGAGAGGAGAGGAGATGGTGGAAGAGAGGAGAGGAGATGGTGGAAGAGAGGAGAGGAGATGGTGGAAGAGAGGAGAGGAGATGGTGGAAGAGAGGAGAGGAGATGGTGGAAGAGAGGAGAGGAGATGGTGGAAGAGAGGAGAGGAGATGGTGGAAGAGAGGAGGAGATGGTGGAAGAGAGGAGAGGAGATGGTGGAAGAGAGGAGAGGAGATGGTGGAAGAGAGGAGAGGAGATGGTGGAAGAGAGGAGGAGATGGTGGAAGAGAGGAGATGGTGGAAGAGAGGAGAGGAGATGGTGGAAGAGAGGAGAGAGGGGAGAGGAGATGGTGGAAGAGAGGAGAGGAGAGAGGGGAAGAGAGGAGAGGAGATGGTGGAAGAGAGGACGAGATGGTGGAAGAGAGGAGAGGAGATGGGGGAAGAGAGGAGGAGATGGTGGAAGAGAGGAGAGGAGATGGGGGAAGAGAGGAAGAGATGGTGGAAGAGAGGAGAGGAGATGGTGGAAGAGAGGAGAGGAGATGGGGGAAGAGAGGAGGAGATGGTGGAAGAGAGGAGAGGAGATGGGGGAAGAGAGGAGGAGATGGTGGAAGAGAGGAGAGGAGATGGTGGAAGAGAGGAGGGGAGATGGTGGAAGAGAGGAGAGGAGATGGTGGAAGAGAGGAGAGGAGATGGTGGAAGAGAGGAGGGGAGATGGTGGAAGAGAGGAGGAGATGGTGGAAGAGAGGAGAGGAGATGGTGGAAGAGAGGAGGGGAGATGGTGGAAGAGAGGAGATGGTGGAAGAGAGGAGAGGAGATGGGGGAAGAGAGGAGATGGTGGAAGAGAGGAGAGGAGATGAGGGAAGAGAGGAGAGGAAATGGTGGAAGAGAGGAGAGGAGATGGTGGAAGAGAGGAGAGGAGATGGTGGAAGAGAGGAGAGGAGATGGTGGAAGAGAGGAGAGGAGATGGTGGAAGAGAGAAAGAGAGGAGAGGGGGGAAGAGAGAAAGAGAGGAGAGGAGAGGGGGGAAGAGAGAAAAGGGGAAGAAAGGAGAGGGGAAGAGAGGAGAGAGGGGAAGAGAGGAGAGGGGAAGAGAGGAAGAGAGGAGGGGAAGAGAAGAGAGGAGAGGAGAGGGGAAGAGAGGTGAGAGAGGAAGAGAGGAGGGGAAGAGAAGAGAGGAGAGGGGAAGAGAGGAGAGATGGGAAGAGAGAAGACAGGGGAAGAGAAGAGAGGAATCTGATCCAGTCAGGTCCAGTGGCTAGAGATGCAAATGCTACCGTAGGTGACCACAGAAGGATGGAGAGGGCTGTAGTCATGGTGACACTTTTTACTCTACAGCATAAGCACCATGGCTCCAGAGAGGGTGGAAAAGATAAGAGGAAGAAGCTCATACTAAAAGTTGGAAGATCTAGCAAAAACAGCCAGCGAGTAAAAGGGAAGTGAAACAGAGAGGGAGTGAGATAGCCCCTCAGATCACAGCCTAGTGGGGGGAGGTTGCATAACGCTGTGTGACGGTCTATAATCTACTAGGCCTAGATATAAACTGATGTTAAGAAGAAAAAGAGACCCTACTCTGCTCATGCAACTAACCACACACACACACACACACACAGACCTCTGCGGGGGTGGTGTGTAACTCTAGCCAGGTAGCCAGTCAGCCTTCCCTGGGCCTGTGCTGCATTTTTTATAAGCAGGAGAAATTACATCTCTGCTCAGGGACAGCAAGCGTGTGTGTGTGTGTGTGTGTGTGTGAGAAAGAGATACAGAGAGCGTGTCTGCGCATGTGTTTCAGTGCGTGAGTGGTCATGTTTTCCATCACGAAGGGTGATTCCCTTGCAAGCTCTAGTTACACCACAAGACCCCCTCAACTTGAGCTGCACTTAACCAGCTCCGATAATATACCCAGACATGTCACTCTCACACACACACACACACACACACACACACACACACACACAGAGGAGTGTCACAGGTGTTCTTCTGACTGACATGGTTCCCATCAGACAATGGAGAACACATGTAGTAGGCTACATTTTACATCCTTTCCCAGACCTACTGGGACACCAGATAGCAACACGCTACTATACAGATACACACGTGTGTGTGTGTCTGTGTGTTGACCCGTTGTGAGCTACACTATTCCACCTAAAGGACCATGCTCTGTCAGCAGTGTGAAGCTACTAGTTTCCTGTCAGCTAAGCAGCTGAAAAACACACATGCATCCACACACAGAGTACGCATGAACACAGAGCAGCTTACCTTCCTGTGACTGATCTGACAGAAGTAAATGGCCTCTTTCTCCTTTCTTTTTGGGATGTGTGGTTGTGTGTGCATGTGTGTGTTTCAGAGACCGAAAGGTGTGCAGGTGACACCAACACAATGTGACAGGGGTCAAAGTGGAAGGTATGTGCTGCATGTTGCACAAAGAGCCACACACACCCTTCAAAAGGCAGCCAACGCCTCATGTCAAACACATACCAACTGACATATGCGCCCAGTCAACAACAACCACCACAAACACGCACAAACACCTTCAGAGAAGAAAAAAAATAAACTGTCCTAACCAGTGCCTGCTCCCATCCCCAGAGAGAGAGAGAAAGAGGAAGAGAGAGACAGGCAGAGAGAGAGAGAAAGAAATAGTGAGAGGGAAACAGAGAAACAGGGAGAGAGACAGAGAGAGAAATAGGGATAGAGAAAGACAGAAAGAGAGAGAGAGAAATAGGGACAGAGAAAGACAGAGAGAAACAGAGAGATAGTGAAAAGAAACAAAGCCAGATAGAGAAAGCGAGGGAGGAAGAACAGAGGGAGGAAGAACAGAGGGAGGAAGAACAGAGGGAGGAAGAACAGAGGGAGGAAGAACAGAGGGAGGAAGAACAGAGGGGAATGAGGAGTAGGAGAAGAGCTGAGAGCCTCTTGGCTCTGCTGGCTTTTGGAGGAGGCAGCCCTCTTCAGGAGGCAGCCCTCTCCAGGAGGCAGCCCTCTCCAAGAGGCAGCCCTCTCCAAGAGGCAGCCCTCTCCAGGAGGTAGGAGGCAGCCCTCTCCAAGAGGCAGCCCTCTCCAAGAGGCAGCCCTCTCCAGGAGGCAGCCCTCTCCAGGAGGCAGCCCTCTCCAAGAGGCAGCCCTCTCCAGGAGGCAGCCCTCTCCAAGAGGCAGGAGGCAGCCCTCTCCAGGAGGCAGTCCTCTCCAAGAGGCAGCCCTCTCCAAGAGGCAGCCCTCTCCAGGAGGTAGGAGGCAGCCCTCTCCAAGAGGCAGCCCTCTCCAAGAGGCAGCCCTCTCCAGGAGGCAGCCCTCTCCAGGAGGCAGCCCTCTCCAAGAGGCAGCCCTCTCCAGGAGGCAGCCCTCTCCAAGAGGCAGGAGGCAGCCCTCTCCAGGAGGCTGTCAGAGAGAGACAGAGAGAGAGAGAAATAGGGATAGAGAAAGACAGAGAGAAACAGAGAGATAGTGAAAAGAAACAAAGCCAGATAGAGAAAGCGAGGGAGGAAGAACAGAGGGAGGAAGAACAGAGGGAGGAAGAACAGAGGGAGGAAGAACAGAGGGAGGAAGAACAGAGGGAGGAAGAACAGAGGGAGGAAGAACAGAGGGAGGAAGAACAGAGGGGAATGAGGAGTAGGAGAAGAGCTGAGAGCCTCTTGGCTCTGCTGGCTTTTGGAGGAGGCAGCCCTCTTCAGGAGGCAGCCCTCTCCAGGAGGCAGCCCTCTCCAGGAGGCAGCCCTCTCCAAGAGGCAGCCCTCTCCAGGAGTTAGGAGGCAGCCCTCTCCAAGAGGCAGCCCTCTCCAAGAGGCAGCCCTCTCCAGGAGGCAGCCCTCTCCAGGAGGCAGCCCTCTCCAAGAGGCAGCCCTCTCCAGGAGGCAGCCCTCTCCAAGAGGCAGGAGGCAGCCCTCTCCAAGAGGCACAGAAGAACACAGAAGAACAGAGGGAGGAAGAACAGAGGGAGGAAGAACAGAGGGAGGAAGAACAGAGGGGAATGAGGAGTAGGAGAAGAGCTGAGAGCCTCTTGGCTCTGCTGGCTTTTGGAGGAGGCAGCCCTCTCCAAGAGGCAGCCCTCTCCAGGAGGTAGGAGGCAGCCCTCTCCAAGAGGAAGCCCTCCCCAGGAAGCAGCCCTCTCCAAGAGGCAGCCCTCCCCAGGAGGCACCCCTACCCAGGAGGCAGCCCTCTCCAAGAGGCAGCCCTCTCCAAGAGGCAGCCCTCTCCAAGAGGCAGCCCTCTCCAAGAGGCAGCCCTCTCCAAGAGGCAGCCCTCTCCAAGAGGCAGCCCTCTCCAAGAGGCAGCCCTCTCCAGGAGGCAGCCCTCTCCAAGGTAGGATCAGAGGCAGGAGCCTGTAAGGCTCCTCAGCTTAAAGGCAGCAAATAGCCCATCTCCCTGTGTGCTCCAGGTTATGCAAGACCCAGCAGCAGAGAGGACGGCCCTGATATAGCCTGCCTGTCTATCCCTCCACATGTCCAACTGGAGCTTTGCTGCTTTAAAAGGGAAAGCAGCAGTTAGCCAAGAACAGGTTGGAAATAACTCACTGATCCAGTGTGACCTTGAAGAACGAACATCAAAAAGATCCTAACCTTGTTATTAAACATGACAAAGACCGATGAGGATATGAACTGCATTATGTGCAGACACACACACAATTCTGGAAAATGTGAGTGAGTGGCCTATAACTGTAAGGGCTTGGCATGTCAGTTCATAGAGGAAGTGACTAGGATCAAATACAATCTTCTGTTTATAGCTCGGAGCAGGCCAGTCAGTGTAATCCACAAAGCAGTCATTATTCCTACTCATGCGTCTAAGTGAGGAGAGCATTTCTAGAAGAAATTTGGGCTTGGTTGTCCTCCACGTGAGCCTGCTCTGTTGAGCATGATACACATTCTTACTTTGAACCAGGCTGGTTTAAGGTTTTAGAGGAGAGCCCAGACAGAGATAGAAAAAAAGAGGCTACAATTTAAACTGTTAACCAGATGTGGCGGCGAGTGAAACAGACATACACGCGTTTTTTGTTTTACCCATAAACTGACCATGGCGTGCAGTCTACAGACATGATGTGTGTCACTATGTTGCCAATGACTAAGAACTATACGCTCAGCCCTTCAATTGAATAAACCACCACTATGACAAGTCAATTGTAGGCTGTTCCACAGTTAAATACAGTCAAATGAAATGATCGAACCAGACAGTGGCTGCTGTAAATATATATATATATATTTTTAAACACAGTAACCAATTGGCTGATAAGTGATACATTCACAGATCATTAGGCTATGGTTCCAGTCAGTCAGTGGGTCAGTCGGGTAGCAAAATGCGACAATGTACAACTGGGCAAGACAGAACTGAGAGTCAGACAAGCAGTCAGTCGGTCACGAACATGCACACACACACGTTCGTGATATGATAGCTAACATCGTCACCAAATAGCGGGTGACGCCGCATTGCTACGCGAGTATAAAATATATACAAAAACCTACAGTAGTACATTTAATCTATGACTTTGGTGTAGGTTCTCTGCTTTTGAGATTTAAATTGAGGCTAGATAGTTTGTTTAAATATATTTTAAAACACAGCCAAGTCGTGTAAACTGAGCAAAAATACAGTGTAACGGCACAAGCTACCGTAGCGAGCTAGCATAGCTAGCTCTGGCTTAATTAACCTAGTAGTTCATCATGACTTACCAAAGAAAATCATCCGTTTCCATTATTTTTGGTCAATCAACCATTTGCGATGAATAATTTAAAAACTTGTCTAGCAGTCTTTTTAACGTAATGGTTGGATGCAACTGATGTTTCAGCATTCTATCCAGATACAATTAACGTTACTGTAGTAGGGCGACAGATTTATAACACTCTACCTCAATCCTGCCATGGACTTGTTTTCAAACAATGCTTTTGTCCGCAAGCTAGCTAGCTAGCCAATGCTATACGAATGGAAACCTATAGTATAGCTCTATCTAGCTGGTTTACCAGCGAGCCCCCTGTGGATAGCTAGCTAGTGGTCCCGCTAACACAGAAGCCGAATGAGTCTAAATACACCCCTACATTGTCTCAAATAACCACTTTCTATGTCTTACCTGACTCTGTATTGTAGCGTTTTCAAGAGGATGGATACTTGGACATGGTCCGAACAGTTTACACTTAATGTAACTTGCAAGCCCAGTTCATTGTGTCAGAGAGATGCTTCCACTAGTTAGGGATTTTTTTTTTTTTTTTCGCTCAACCTCGACCGCGATTACTGTTGGTCGTGTCCAAAACCGAAATGAACTGTATATAGGGGCAAAACAATTTGATATTACCGTCTCCTGTTTTGTCTTCCAGCTAATGTAGCACTACACGACTGCATTCCTGCAAAAAAAGCTTAGTACAGCAGAATGTATTGTGCTACTATTTAGTTAATTCCTCAAAGGTGCAAAGGGTTTGTTTTATGAAACTAACATCAAATCATTAACCAATTACATTTATTTAGCACGGCATAATTCTACAAGGGACTGCCCCCTTCTGGCCAAAATTAATTATGACAGCGTCAATTTGTCACCGTATTAGGGGTTTTACGGTTAAACAAAACATATGACTGACACGACATGTAGCCAATGATCTCTAGAAGTTGACATCTCTGGCCAATAGAGATTTCCACTGGGCGTCAGTGTGGGTTTCTAGATTTTGTATGATCTGGGACATTACGATCCTAATGTCCGTTACCTACTAATTAAATATATTGTATCCCAATATTCCCTTCATATATCAGATATAGTTGCACAGACAGAGTTGTTTGTACGATACGTCGGTACGAGGTAGGCTTATTTGTTAGAAAACGCTATTGTCTAGCCTGTTATTGCTTTGCAGCTGGATGTGGTTTGGCTGCTGGGTCATGCTTCTGGCAAATCTGTGGCTAACGCCAGCGGTGTGTGGCTGGCTAGCTGGCTATGTTTATTATGTTTACAATGCAAATTATGTTGGATGAGGCGTTTTACTCTCAGTACACGACTGCGATTAAATACAGCATGCTATCCAGTCAGCAACAGCCATAGTATTCATAAGGTTAACGGTTGCTCCTAGCTAGCCTCAGTAGAATCCAGACAGACTGTCGTCTGGCAAAGTTGCAAGCTTGCATGCATGTATTTTCCACCGGACTCTACTCACTCATCCATCTCTCCTCAGGACCAGCGGTGTCTGAAACCAGAACAGACTCCTCCATCCTATGTTTATGTGGGGACACCGTCCGTAGCTGAGAGATGTCGCTGGCTCAGAGAGTTCTTCTGACCTGGTTATTCATCCTTGTCTTCCTCATCATGCTAGTGCTGAAGCTAGATGGCAAAGTCCACTGGAACTGGTTCCTTATTTTTCTACCTGCATGGATCTTCGACGGTATCCTTATCCTTATGCTCGCGGTGAAGATGGTGGGCCGGTGTAAACCAGGATACGACCCGCGAAATGGTTCGCCGGGCCTAAAAAAGAAGGTGTGGTATCTGGCAGCCATGCTGCTGAAACTGGGCTTCTGCTTGACGCTTTGCGCCCGGCTGGAAAAGCTGACGGAGGTCAAGATCACCCTGGTTTGCATCCCTCTCTGGAGCATGCTGCTGGGAGCCATGATAGAACTGGGTAGCAACATATTCCCTGACAGTAGAGACTGAGCCCAGAACGATGGTGAGGCCAGGGGCTGGGCTACGGCCAGGGCCGAGGCCAGAGCTGGGGCAAGGGCCGGTACTAGGAGGAGAGGTTGAGGCCGGATCTGTGGGTGAGACTTAAAGGAGGGCTTAAGGTTGGATGCTGATTTGCTTGGAAAATCTGCTTAATCCAGACTGTCGTAAAAACACAGTCAAAAGCCCAAGCCAAGTCCCTGACGAAAGGAGAGAACTCTTTGCTCTTTGCCATACATCTCTCTTCTGTCTGCATGTGCTAGTAACGCACAGCTGCAGAATGACACAGCTATGTGGCACCAGAGAGAAGGAGTCGTATCCATTCTTCTTAGATATCTTCAAGAAGGTGTGTTTGGACCATTTTGTCAAGAGTACATTTGTTATTTATATTGTCACGTGTGTGTCAAATGATTGTTATTGTTTTATGCGTTGTTAAGGAATAAAGTCATTGAGAATAGACATCTGGGATTTCATGTTTACTTCCTGTGTGACATCAAAGCAGTCGACACACTTGCAGCAGCTCTCATCTCACACAGCAGGACTTCTAAACTCATCGGTGCAGGATGGGGAGTGGGCGACGTGCATGAGGACCGCAAGGCCGGCCCAAGGCATAAGCAAACTAGGCGGCTGCTTAGGGCCCCCGTGGCCACCAGAGGGCCCCCAAGAGTACATTAAATTAATAATTTTAATTCATTAAATTAATTTATGTATTTTTAAAGCAACTCAGAGAGGCCCTCAAATCTGCTTAGGGCCCCATAAAGACTTGGGCCGACCCTGTGAGGACCACAGGAACGCACAGCCTGCCGTCAGATCCCTAAAAAGCTGTCAGATGTGTGAGACCAAATCAACCCAGATTACTAACACTAAACATTGAACCGTGTCTGCAGTCTAACCAGTGGCGGTTCTAGACAAATTTTACTGGGGGGGCCAAGGTGGGGCCAGTGTTTAATCAGAGGTCACATAAAAAAAACAGAAACAAATGATATTTTTCCCTCTTCCAGCTCCTCAGCTTTCTCAATACCTTGGTGTTTTTCTCACTTCTTTATTTACTGGGGCAAAAAAAGGCTGCAATGTCCCATCCTCGTTTCATGATGACTACTAAAAGAAAAACGTGTTAAAAAAAATAAAACAAAAAACATTATTCATTCAGCTCGCGGGGGCCACAGGGGGGGCCAGGGACATTTTTACAGGGGCACTGGCCCCTGTAGACCCCCTTGTAGAACCGCCCCTGAGTCTAACCCAAGACTGTACCTTCAGCGATCAAGCAACAAAAAACATGAGGCATTCAGGATGTTGAACCTTTTTATTAGCCAGGTTCATATTTAGGTAGAAATCACACTACAAGTTTCCTTACAAAACCTTTAATTACACAACAGTGCTGACAGCTAAAAGAAAAAACTACAAACCAAAACGGATATAAATAAGCTCTATGAAAAAAAAGTATATATATCTTAAACAATTCTGTAATTTTACAAAAAAATATATATGTTCATGTCAGCTCTGATAACATCAATGTTGACCTAAAAACGGAAAAATATATTATTCAAGAACCTGTTTGTGTGTTTGAGAGCTGTAGTCAGAAGGCCAGTGTCCCTGGCGTTAAGTGCCTTGGGTAGTTCACAGTAACGGACAGGCACTGAGGAATGTTACAAGCTACATCTGCTGTGTTTAGTCCCAGGAGGATAGGGGGGCTACAGTGGAGCCTTCCTTACATCATTACTGTACCAACTCAAACATACTGCTAACAGGTTCTCTCTCTCTGGTTCTTTTTAAAAGTATCTCTCTTCAAACTCTCTCACATTCACTCACTCACATTCACTCATTCACTCACATTTACATACACTTCCTTCTAGCTCTTTTATTCATCCTATCATATTAAAACATAATCCCAAGAGAAACTGAACCAATGAGCCGTAAAACAGTTCTGTACAAATCAGTATAAAACATCTTTTCTCTGTTCATGCAGTTGTGGATTGAGAGGTCGTGGAGACGGTTGAGCTTGGATGGGTAGGTGTGACAAGGATGGAGAGAGGAGGTGTGACGAGGAGGGAGGGAGGAAGGGGGCAGGAGAAGGTGGAGGTTGAGGGATGCGTGGAGGATGGGAGGGGTGTGTTGGAAGGAGGTGGTGGGTGTAGGCGGGATATGATGGATAAGCGAGGGGGGGGACGTGAGAGGGGTGAGGTTGAGAGCCAGGAGAGTACGGCGGATGCTGTAGAGTGGAAGGGAAAGGTTGGGAGTGAGGTTGTAGATAGTTGGAGGGGTGATGTTGATGGGGGTGGGGGAAGGGGGAGGTGTCTGTGTGTCCAGGGGGGACCACAGGGGGCTGGGGGAGGAGCCAGTGTTTGTCCCTGGGCTGGTCCAACCAGGGGCTCTGAGGCTGCGAAGCAGGGAGGGGAGCCTCAACATGGCTGGACGCTGCTGGTCTGGGAGGTATCAGGGAGGGGGGCATTGTCAACAGGGGGGAGCTGGCGTTTGTTGAGGGAGAGATACTGGGGGGGAGGGGATGGGGAGGGGGGACAATCGTTTGGTCAGAGGGAGAGGGACTCAAGGAAAGAGAGGAGGAGGGGTTGGAAGCTGTGGTTAAACTGGAAGAAGTGCTTTGATATTTTGAGCGAGGATGATGGTGTTGGTGTCTGTGATGATGATGCTGATGATGTCCTTTGGGCCTGCAGTCTTGTGACGGGGCTAGGGGTGTGGCCAGGGGCGGCGTCTCCAGTGAGGGGGTGTCCACAAGGTCCACTCTGCCCTCTGGAGGAGGGCCCCCCCTGTCTCTGTCCCTGGGGGGCTTGGGTCTGGAGTCTGTGGTGGAGGAGGTGGAGGGGGGAGGACACACAGCACCACCCTCGGTCTTCTGCTGCTTCAACAGTACCGAATGACTCCTCTCCACCCTCCGCTCCTCCTTTTTCCTCCTCTCCTCCTCCGCCTTCCTCTCTTCTCTCCTCTCCTCCTTCACCCGTTGCTTCTCAGCTCCCTCGCAGACCTTCCTCTCCTCCTCCTCCTCCTTCACCCTCCGTTTCTCCTTCTCCATCTTCTCCTCCTCCACCCTCGCCACCACCTCCACCCCCACCTCCTCCCTCTCCTCCCCCGGCTCGCTCCTCTCCTCCGGAGGGGAGCAGGGGCCCTGGTGGTACTGCCGGAGGCGGATGTGCCAGGCCAGGCTGCAGACGGCGGAGACGGTCTTGAACTGGTGCACCACCCCCCGGGGGATGTAGTAGATGTCGTTGTCATGGAGATGGATCCGGGCGTAGCGGATCCCTTCCCGTCTCAGCTGGTTCAGCTTGGCATCGTCCACCCACTGCACACACTGGTGGACAGAGACCACACACACACACACACAACCTGCGTGAGGGGGGGATACACACTGTGGTGCAGTACCTGGCTGGTCCAGCAGATGGCAGTGGTGGTCTGAGGAGGATCAGTTAGCTGGAAACATAGGACCATCCAGGACTGATGCCTGATGTCTGCTGTGTGATCTACAGTATCTTTTTGTTGGGAGTGTAACAACGTGGCATAGTGCCATGACAAGTGTGTGTGTGTTACCTGAGAGTGAGGTGTGTGTGTTACCTGAGAGTGAGGTGTGTGTGTTACCTGAGAGTGAGGTGTGTGTGTTACCTGAGAGTGAGGTGTGTGTGTTACCTGAGAGTGAGGTGTGTGTGTTACCTGAGAGTGAGGTGTGTGTGTTACCTAGACAGTGGTGTGTATGTGTGTGTGTGTTACCTGAGAGAGGTGTGTGTGTGTGTGTGTTACCTGAGAGAGAGGTGTGTGTGTGTTACCTGAGAGAGAGTGGTGGTGTGTGTGTGTGTTACCTGAGAGAGAGATGTGTGTGTGTGTGTGTGTTACCTGAGAGAGAGGTGGTTCATACAGGTCCAGCTGCAGCCTCTGGACCACATCAGGGAAGTCTCCAGCGTGGAAGCAGATCACGTCTTTGGTCACACGAGGAGGCTCAGGCCTACACAAACACAAACACACCCCAAAACAGCCCAGATCAGCATCAGACACACTGACCGTGCATAGTGGGCCATCTGTATGTGAGTATGAATGTGTGTGAGTGAGTGAGTGTGTGAGTGTGTGTGTGTAGTGTAACGCACCCCTCTCCACAGCGCACAGCCTTCAGCACCCCCACGGCGGCCGTAGTCTGCCTCTCGAAGCCCTGGCCGATGTGGTCGGCGTGCGCCCGCGTGCGGTCCTCAAACAGCATCTCCCGAGGTTCGCTAGCCCGCGGCAGGTACTGCAGGTTCTTGATCTCATTGGTTGACCTGGAGGAGGAAGGTAGGCAGGCAGGCACGACTATCAACAGAAGATAACTAACTATTGATTAACTCCGCTATCTAGTCCTGGACTCCTGGGTGGGGGGTTAGCATACATTAAACTCCAAACAGCACTCACTGTCAGAAACACATCTCAAGGCAAAACAGGGAGGGTGGAGGAGAAGAAAGGATAAGAGGAAGGGAGAGGAGGAGGAAGATTGGTAGGGGAGAGAGAGAGAGAAGGGACAAGATAGAAAAAGAGAAGAGGGGGAAGAGAGCAGTGACGAGGGAGAGAGGTAAAGAGAGAGGAGGAGGGGGACAAGGGGAGCGGTGCTGTTTAGTATGCAGTAGTAGACTGGAGGAGTCTGCCTGCCGTGATAAAGTAATGAATGCAAAGCTTGGCCCAACAGAAAGACAACCACAGCACTCCAGAGAGGGAGGGAGGGAAGGAGGGGAAGAAGGAGGGAGGGAGGGGGGGGGGGAGGGGAGGAGGGAGGGAGGGAAGGAGAGAGGGAGGGGAAGAGGGGAGGAGAGAGGGAGGGAGGGGGGAAAGAGGGGAGGAGAGAGGGAGGGGGAGAGGGAAGAAGGGAGGGGAGGAGGGAGAGAGGGGAGGAGGGAGAGAACTAGATGTAGAAAAACGACATGTGCCTGCTGCTACCAGAGAGCACAGGTCTAGTCAAGATCTCCATCTTTCTTGTTCCTCCCCTACCCCCTCCCTCTCCTCCCCCTTTAGGTCCCCCTGCACATGATCTATAGACCATGTGCGTTTCCTGCTCATACAGCAGCACCAGAGACTGTCGTCCCCCGCCCCCACACACACACACACCATATGGTTAACATGCTGTGAAGAGAGTTGTAGGAAGGAAAGCAGAGAGGAGGAGAAGGGGGGGAGAGTCCCTCTGGGTCCCCTCTCTCCTCCTCTCCAGGAACAGACAGAGAGCTCTTGTCTCCAGGCCTCACACAAGTGTTTCTGACAGCCGGCAACCACACCGCTAACTGACCAACAGACAGACAAGCAGACAAGCAGACAAGCAGACAAGCAGACAGACAGACAGACAAGCAGACAGACAGACAAGCAGACAGACAAGTAGACAGACAGACAGACAGACAGACAGACAAGCAGACAGACAAGCAGACAGACAAGCAGACAGACAAACAGAAATGTAACAGACAGATCAGCAGACATAAATAAAACAGACAGACAATAAACAGACGCAAAATAAACAGTCAAACAGTCAAAAACATACAAACAGCCAGAAGTCAACAAACAGTGGTGAAACCATTCCTTCCCATTAAGCTGTCCAGCACCCCCTCTCTCCTACTTTCATGTCAAAACAGATATATCATATTACTGTCATTAAAACGGACACATCCCTGTCTGCATTACAGAACAAAGGCACAGATGAGACATGATCAAACAGGATCTACAAATGTGTGTGTGTGCCCCAGGAGTAGAGGAACTTGGTGGATAGTGTGTGTGTAGGTCTGATGGCTCTCTCTCTCATCAGAGTGTTAAGAACAACATGACAGCGATCACAGAGAGTCAAGCAGGAGGCAGGGACACACACACACATGCAGCAGGATTCATCTGCTGCTCTGTCGCAGAGGAGACAATGACATAGTCAGAAACAGAGATGTGCTAATTGTCTAATCCTGGGTCGCACAGACGAGGCAGACGCGCACACACACACACAAACAAAAACAAACAAAACAATGGGTCATTTCTGGTTGTGTGTGTGGCGAGGCCATGACACGCTCTTTAAGGAGAACAGGGCTGGATATCTAGCCAGAACCAGGGAACGTTCTGCACTGGTGTAAAAACAGACTCTGTGTTTAAGCAGAACAAAAACTTAACCTGCAGCCAATATAAACACATGCACTACGGAGCCAGAATCCCCTCTGAGCCCCCAAATCCCTCAGTGCTTAGGTGTGTGCGAGTGAGAGAGAGAGAGAGAGACAGAGAGAGAGAGAGAGAGAGAGAGAGAGAGAGAGAGAGAGAGAGAGAGAGAGAGAGAGAGAGAGAGAGAGAGAGAGAGAGAGAGAGAGAGAGAGAGAGAGAGAGAGAGAGAGAGAGAGAGAGAGAGAGAGAGACAGAGAGAGAGAGAGAGAGGGAGGGAGAGTGTGTGTGTGAGTGTGAAAGCCCACCTTTTCCTTTTGAAGGGGGACTTTGGCATGTCAGCCACAGGGATCATCTGCTCCCCAGGCCGCACCCACATGATCGGCCCGTCGTCACTCTCCGTCGGGTTCTTCAGCCGCAGGCTGGAGAACGTTCCCCATGGCAATGTCCGCTGAGGGGTGAAAGAACAGACACGTTTAGCTCTCTGCTGGCTGGGAACTGCAGAGAAACACGGTCTATTCTCCCCTGCACTCGTGCAGAATCAGAGCTGCCCTCTGCTGTTGATCTGGTGAGTCCAGATCTTGGCTTTAGGACAGTACAGCTGCAACCTTCTGCCTTGTTCAATAAAAGGTTAAATCAAACGATGTAGCCTAACATCACTTGTGTTCCATTGTAGCCCTAACATCACTTGTGTTCCATTGTAGTCCTAACATCACTTGTGTTCCATTGTAGTCCTAACATCACTTGTGTTCCATT
Source organism: Hypomesus transpacificus (assembly GCF_021917145.1). Taxonomy (NCBI): domain Eukaryota; kingdom Metazoa; phylum Chordata; class Actinopteri; order Osmeriformes; family Osmeridae; genus Hypomesus; species Hypomesus transpacificus. The sequence continues at coordinate 8,728,019 of NC_061066.1, forward strand.
GTAGTCCTAACATCACTTGTGTTCCATTGTAGTCCTAACATCACTTGTGTTCCATTGTAGTCCTAACACCATTGTGACCTCTCACCTCCAGGAAGGGCGAGTCCTCCAGCATGCTGAGGAACTCTGGGAAGTAATCCCCCACTTCCTCGTCCACAGCGCCCACCAGACTGATCTGCCGCATGGCCCCCGCTCGGTACGTCCCGTGGGAGTAGGTTCTCTTCACCTAGGAACCACACAGAACACACAGGGACATGTCAGCACCTTAACTGAACCATGCAGGGCTCACACGGAACAGCAGGCGTCACAGCATTCAGATCCAGCTTCAGGAATGGGACCCAGAACAGCTGCCTGGTGGAGAGACAGTACTGCTTTGTTTGCAGCTGCAGTTATTCAAATGTTTTTCGTATGCAAGCCGAGACTGTGTGATAGCATCTAGTTTTCCTATGTATCTGGCCACAAGACCATTCAGGTCTACACAAGCCCAGGTGGTTTATCCAGCTCCAGGCTGTCAGACAGCATGGAGATCATGAAGAAGTGTAGAAAAGGCACATTTCCGTTTCTGTTTGGTACAGAAGTGAGCTGCCATGACAACAGAACACAGAGCCAGCTGATTAGTATACATTCCCCATTTCCTGGTAATGATCAACAAATTTAGGCTAATTAAGCACACACACACCTGTAGTGACCATGGCCTCATGTTACCTCATGCTGGGCAGTGGTCTGTTAGCACACACACACACACACTTACTTTGACAGTAATGAGCTCACTCACAGGTGCAGACCAAACACACACACACACACACACACAAGTGGCAGCCCTTGCGGAGGTGTCTGAGGACTGGCACTGAGCAGACACCCTGGGCTCTTCACAGGTCTCCAGTAAGAGACTCCCTCTTATTCTCTGTCCCCTAACCCCCCCCCCCCCACCCACCTCCTCCACCCACCCCCACCTACCTCTCTAAGACGACACTTCAGCAGGATGTATCAACCACCCCCCCTCCTCCCCTCCTCCATCTCATTCTCTCCTCCACCCTCTCTCTCTCTCTCCCTCCCTCCCTTCCCAACACTACTTCAGCCTGTAAGCCCCCCCAACCCCCTCCACCAGATGCTCATACCTCCCTTGTTGCTCCTTATGTTAACACCATTACAAGATGCGTCACTGTGTGCGGCGCCCCAGTCTGCCTTTTCCCCGGCCCTGCTTACATAACGCGGTGTTGAGCAGCAGGACATGGTGTACCGTATTATGACACGCCATGTGACACTCACAGCTCTCCAGGAGGCGCGGCACAGCGCCTCGACGTATACTGTACCGCTGTAAGCACTCGCGCTATTGCACTCCCCGCACTGTGTCTCTGAGGGTGAATCCATTACGGGGGTGAGCTCTGTGCTGTCATGGTGCTGCTGGGGCTGTTTCCGTGGCGGATGGGCAGGAGAGGGTGAGAGACTCAGAGACATGTTGGCTGGGCGTGTCGGCTTTCACGCATTGTAAAGTTTATCGAATTTCATGCTCCAGAGGCCCATATCTGAGATTTACCGCTGGACCGGAACAACTCCTCCCGTGAAGGAACACACACGGACGACCGGCACACACACACACGCACATATATATAGAGGAGAAGACAGACATACAAGCACACACACACACACACACAGTAGTAGAGCGGTAGACAGGAGGTCAGGGTTTGCAGAATGCTCGCTAATCAGAAGCAGGAGTGTGAGAATGTTATCACCTGTGACTGGCTGGTGAAAGCCTGGTGCAGAAACTCCCATAGCTCAAAAGGAGGTCGAGAAATAAAGAGAGATAAACAGATGGGAGAGAGAGAGAGATAGAGAGAGGGAAACACTAGGAGAGAAGGTGTGTGTTTGTTTGTGTGAGTATTTAAAGAGCCTGCTAAACCAGTAGGACATGTTTAACAGCACCTGGCTTGTCAAGGTCGGAGATGCAGACCTGCTTGCTGGCCATAAGGGAATACCCTCTAGCTACCACAATCTCCCTCTCTCTCTCTCTCTCTCTCTCTCTCTCTCTCTCTCTCTCTTTCTCTCTCCCGACCCTCTCCCCCCCCCCTCTCCATCTATCCATCTAGCTCTCCTTCCTCGTTCTACCTTCCCCCTCTCCATCTATCCATATCTCTCACCTCTACCTTCCCCCTTCCCCCTTTCCCTCCCACAGCCGGGCTCCTCTCAGAGAGATTAATATCACCCTCACTATCCTTACAGTCAGTGTGTGTGTGTGTGTGTGTGTGTGTGTGTGTGTGTGTGTGTGTGTGTGTGTGTGTGTGTGGGCTTCCCTTTTGTGTGTGTGCTTGTGTATAGCCAGCGTGGTGACAGCATCAAGGTGTTTTGTGTAACACAACGGAGGACTAAGGACCTTCCAGACTCCCCTGGATGGCTCATACTATACTACACACCTTCCAGACTCCCCTGGATGGCTCATACTATACTATACACCTTCCAGACTCCCCTGGATGGCTCATACTATACTACACACCTTCCAGACTCCCCTGGATGGCTCATACTATACTACACACCTTCCAGACTCCCCTGGATGGCTTATACTATACTACACACCTTCCAGACTCCCCTGGATGGCTCATACTATACTACACATCTTCCAGACTCCCCTGGATGGCTCATACTATACTACACACCTTCCAGACTCCCCTGGATGGCTCATACTACACTACAAACCTTCCTCACGCCTCATCCCAGAGAGACAGGGGGAGGAAGAGATGCAAAAACGAAGAGAAAGAAGGGGAGAGAAAAAGGGAGGCACTGCCAAATGGAAGAGATGTGTTCCACTTTTGGCTTTTTCTCTTTGTGGATGTTCTGAGATTTTCTGTTTAAATGAGGAAATAAAAATGTCAGGAAAAAAATAAACCTTCAGTTTTACAAGCATGATTGGAGGGTATGTCAGTCTTCCAAAATCCCAACTAAGCCACCAGTACGTGCTTCGATTTGAATCCATCTGTGTGTGTTTACCGGGACAGGGAGTTGATCTGGCAGAGCAAAAGTTCAAGTGAGTTGGTCCTCAAGTCTTTCCCACTTGGCCTCTCTCCCTCCCATACTCGCTCCCTCTCTCTCCCTCCTTCTCTCACTTCCTCTCTCCCTCTGTCTCTCCTTCCCTTTCCTCTCTCCCTCTGTCTCTCCCCCCCTCCCTTCCTCTCTCCCTTTCCTCTCTCCCTCTGTCTCTCCCTCCCTCCCTTCCTCTCTCCCTTTCCTCTCTCCCTCTGTCTCTCCCTCCCTCCCTTCCTCTCTCCCTTTCCTCTCTCCCTCTGTCTCTCCCTCCCTCCCTTCCTCTCTCCCTTTCCTCTCTCCCTCTGTCTCTCCCTCCCATACTCCCTCCCTCCCTTCCTCTCTCCCGTTGTCTCTCCCTCCCTCCCTCCCTTTCCTATCTCCCTCTGTCTCTCCCTCCCATACTCCCTTCCTCTCTCCCTTCTGCACTCCCATAGTCCCTCTCTCCCTCTCTCTCCCTCCCATACTCTCTCCTGGCCAGCCAGGAACCCAGGAAGAGAGGAGGAGGAAAGATGGGGGGAGCGGAGGAGAGGAAAAGGGCAAACCGACATCCCACAATGTGGCACAAGGCGGAAGAGGCTAACGCTAGCTACAAAAAGAGAGAGAAGAGGGAGAGAGAGAAATCTAGCAGCAACATCGGTCCTTGAGTTCACTCTCCCACTTCTCAAGCTGGCTGGAAAATGGAGTGTGTGTGTGTGTGTGTGTGTGTAGAAACAGAGGAATCTCCCTGTTCTGCAGTAAAAGCCACAGGCGCCCTTACTGGGAGCGAAGGAGAAACGGAAGTAGAGGATGTGTCATAGAAAGAGAGATATGATGGGTTCTGTCTCCTCTGTGACAGGATTGCATAATGTAGGCCTGACTGAGTGTGTGTGTGTGAAAGAGAGAGAGAGAGAGAAATAAACAAGTGTTGAAGGAGAGGGGGACTCTTGCCTGCTCTTATTCAAGCTGGACTTCTGCAGCTGTCCAGTCAGACAGTGAGAGAGTGTGTATGTGTGTGTGTGTGTACACAGTTTGGGCTGTTGCCACTAGCTGTGCTGAACACAGAGCCCTAGTGTCCAGACCAAACCAAACCAGGCCCTGACCAGAGCAGCAACAGCAACACAGCTATCACACACAGCTTGGTCCCCTCTCCATTTGTCTTTCTGCCTCCTTCATTCCCCCCCGTTTCCCTAACCCCCCCCCCCCCTCTCTCTCTCCTCCTCACTCACAAACTATTCTCAACTGAAGGTGTAGTGGAATGCTCTGCACATGAAAAAATATCAAATGACTTCAAGTGCCTCAGAGTGCTCTGCAAACAGCTGTAAAGTGGCAGTTTCAGCTAGCTGATGCAGGCATTCAGCCCTTCTAGAACATCCAAACGTTCTAGAACCCAGATCCCACACACAGATGTTAGCAGCTGCACTCTCGACTCCTTTCAGCTCTTTACCTTCCGACTTGTGGCGGCTCCACCACCTCCCTCCCTCTCTCCCTCTCTCCCTCCCTCTCTCTCTCTCTCCCCTCTCTCTCTCTCTCCCTCCTCCTCTCCTTCCTCCTCTCCCTCCTCTCTCTCTCTCTCTCTCTCTCTCTCTCTCTCTCTCTCTCTCTCTCCCTCTCTCCCTCCCTCCCTCCCTCCCTCCCTCCCCCCCTCTCTCTCTCTCTCTCTCTCTCTCTCTCTCTCTCTCTCTCTCTCTCTCTAAGAGGTGAATTCCTCCAACCTGTGAGTGCAGCTGTGCAGAGAAATACTGAACTGTCACCTCATCCTGGGTTCACTAGCCGCTCACAGTTCCCCCCGACACACTCCATGCCGTCTTTCACCAACCAGCAGCCACCAAACGCCGCTATGTCAAGGGTGTCAGCTGGCTGAGTGGTTAGAGAATCGGGTTAGTAATCTGAAGGTCGTCAGTTTGATTCCCGGCCGAGCAAAATTACGCTGTGTCCTTGGGCAAGGCACTTCACCCTACTTGCCTCGGGGGGGGCGGGGGGGAATGTCCCTGTCTGCTAAATGACTAAATGTAAATGTAACATGCATGCATACATGCACGTGTGCAAAAACCATGTAAGTGGACTGGTGGTTAATCATTCAGAGTGAGGTGGAAGTAAAGAACCAGTGAGACCAGATGTGATAGTGAGACCTAAGACGTGACACAAGCCACCGGTAAAGGAACGTCAATATTTCCGGGCCTAGACCACCTGTGTGTGCTGAGAGGTGTGGGCTGCTGGTTTGTGGTTAATGACATGTTGCTGAGTTGTGGGTGTTATTCAAGCCAAGTTGTTCTGTGATGGAATACCACATCGCCCTCCGCTTAATGCTACAGCTGAAATTTCAAACGGTTGTCCTTGGAGATATAGCTGGTTAATAGGCAAAGGTTTTTCTGCCTGAGACTAAATCAATAGCCCAACACAGGTCCTATTCCCTGTGCTCGTGTCCTTGTTTTCTTAACTACTTGGCAATCTCTCTTCTGTCTAGGTGTACCAGGACTTTCAAAACTGGTTTTATTTATTTACCAAGAAAGAAAATGATTCCCCAGTTTTATGGTTGTCTTGGTTCAGGAGATGTTTTCCTTCCACACGAAGCCTTGTTAGCTTGGGCTACTGTAAAAATAACAAAAAGCATAACACGAAGGAGTTGGAAGCTTGCCATTTGTGTCAATGGAGGTGGGCCTACTTTGTTTAACACAAACAGAAATACATGTAATTTTGTAGATTGTTCTAGGTCACCCATCTCTGGTGCTTTCCGAGATCAAGGGTTCAGTGTCTACCACAAATGAATGTTCTGTACAATAAGTATCAGAGAGCTAGATCAGGTCTGTTTGAGCCTGTTGGGGGGTTGTGTAGCGTGCTTGTTATGCAACACTAACTAGAAAGCTGCATGTAACATGGCAGTTCTGTCTGATAAAGTCACAACATAATGGTGATTCCACTGGCACAGCTCGGCCACAGCCTTGAGGCTGTTTACCCTCTGATACTGTCACTTTAGCTGCATGTAAGAGAGAGAGAGAGAGGGTGAGAGAGAGAGAGGGAGAGAGAGAGAGAGAGAGTGAGAGAGCCTTTACAACAAAAACTGAAAATTACCCCAAAGGTCAAGTGGAAGAAATTACAAAACGTTGAACCAGTTAAAATTCAGCAGGAGGGAGGGATGAAGGGAAGGAGTGAGGGAGACAGAGACTGGTGAAGGAGGGAGGGATAGATAGAGTGGTTAGAGACAGAGAGAGAGACATACAGACAGACAGACAGACAGACAGACAGAGAGAGAGGGAGAGCGAGAGAGAGGGGCAGTTAGAGCAGCTTCCTCTGCAGTGCCTCCTGTTCTACACCACCAGTATTCCCACATCCACCCCCTTTTTCATAACGCTCCATTTTCAGGGAAAAAAAGTGCGTTGCTAGGAAACTCGGGTGAATGTGTGAGTGAGCGAGAGAGAGAGAGAGAGAGAGAGAGAGAGAGAGAGAGAGAGAGAGAGAGAGAGAGAGAGAGAGAGAGAGAGAGAGAGAGAGAGAGAGAGAGCAAAAGAAAGGAGAATGAGAGAAAGAGAGAGAGTAGAGCGAAGAGGAAGTATGTGTCAGCGGCGTGCAGAAAAGAGCGGGAGAAAGAGAGAAGGGAAACAGCGTGAGGCTGAGAAGAATAATCCAGTGAGACGCTACAGCAGGCAGCAGCTCCAGAACTATACACTCACACACTCTGACACACACACACAGTCACTGACCCCACTGACACACTGCCAGCAACACTGACCCTCTCCTGACACAAGCTGTCTGGTGCTATACTACAGATACTGGCTATACTGGTGCTATACTATAACCTCTTACATTTACATTTACATATAGTCATTTTAGCAGACGCTCTTATCCAGAGCGACTTACAGTAAGTACAGGGACATTCCCCCCGAGGCAAGTAGGGTGAAGTGTCTTGCCCAAGGACACAACATTATGTGTCACGGCGGGGAATCGATCGGGCAACCTTCTGATTACTAGCCCGACTCCCTCACATCGTCTGCTAAATGACTAAATGTAAATGTAACATCTTACCCAGACTCTATACTACAGACCATAATAACATCTTACCCAGACTCTATACTACAGACCATAATAACATCTTACCCAGACTCTATACTACAGACCATAATAACATCTTACCCAGACTCTATACAACAGACCATCATCCCAAACTCTCTTACCCCACAAGGAGAAAGCCGATCAGCGTGGTCAATGACTCCCTCCCCTTCTGGCTCTGGTGCTCAGAGAGCTGCTGTAAACAGAACACCCCCCCAGAACGCTGGAGGTATGAAGAGTCCATTCAAGGACAAACTGCAGGGCACCAAGCACAGCAGAAACCTCTGTCCTGTCACACTGCCATCTCTCCACAGGAGCGCTTCTCTGCTAGGCTGGGGCCCTACGCCACGAAGCCTCGCGCTGCACGTTCCCAGCGGGGGACGGGGCCAGGTTAAGGGGCCCTGGAGTCCGCCCAGGGAGAGACTGGGGGTGCACCCCTACATGCAGACTCCTGGATCCTGTCCAGAACCCTGCCAGCAGGGTCTCCCTGGGATGAATTATAACTAACTGTTATCCTTCCTTCTTTTATTCTGTCTGTTGTTCTGTTTTTTTTCTGCAAGACAGAACAGACAGAGCATAGGGGACAGTGTGTGTGTGTGCGTGCATGCGTGTGTGCGCGCGCACATGTGTGTGTGCAAGCACGCATGTGTGTTAAAGCCCGACCGATAAAGGATTTTTTAGGCCGATATTGATACAAATATTTGGTGATTTAAAAATCCGATATTCCGATATATCGGCCGATAATTTGTACTTATTTTTTTATCCAGAAACGCGTAACAAAACAAACTGATTTCCATAACATTAGTTATTTGTAGTTTACATTTAGTCATTTTTAGCAGACGTTCTTATCCAGAGCGACTTACAGTAAGTACAGGGACATTCCCCAAGGCAAGTAGGGTAAAGTGCCTTGCCCGATGACACAACGTCATTTGACATGGCCGGGAATCGAACCTGCAACCTTCTGATTAATAGCCCGATTCCCTAACCACTCAGCCATCTGACTCCTGTTAATATTTCCTCACTAAAATAATCTGCAGTTTAAAAATAAACTAACTAACAAAAAGTATTCATTTATCGCCCATTATAAATGCCGATACCGATAGATTGGAAAATGCCTAATATCGGTATATCGGTCGGGCTCTAATGTGTGTGCGTGCGTGCATGTTCCTGGCTCGTAGATAATCACTCTCTTTGTAGAGACACTTCAGTTCCACTCCTGTGTGTTGAAGGAGGGGCCCAACAGCTGTTCCTTATACAGACCACATCCTCCCTCCGAACACACACACACACACACCAACACGTACAAGCATCTGTTTGAAGGACATCTTATAGCTGGCCAGGCATATTACAGAGGTTGAGTTTCTATTAATGAGTGTAAGAGCTGTGAACACAGCCAGCCAAGGAACATTCACCAATGCAGTGTCCTGTGGTAATAATCAGGCCATCCACATTACCAGACTGACTATAGCCCGCTTAGCACTCTGTTTGATATTCTGATTTCAGAAAACATTGTAAATACTAACAGCTTAAGAGGTGGCATATAATCAATCTGTAAAAAAATTACCTTTACTTTGTGTAGAAGAAAATTGTCAAAACAAATCTGAGTGTAAAATCAACTGTGGACAATCACAGATCAGCCCTCTCTAATCATCCAGTCACCCCCTAACTGT